>NW_024535932.1:0-31866 GCF_016097555.1 Gigantopelta aegis
GTAATCACTTATATATGTAGTGTGAATAATGATGTAATGATGATACTTCAGTATGGATCTAGTGAGCGACAACATGGCTACTACTGATTATTGTTAGTATCTATTATATTAAAATGTACAAGGTATGATTATATTTAATAACTAATGTTACTATATTTATTTATTTTTATTATATAGCTGTTCAATTCATAATTTACTCCATCTCCTAACATTGGATGTCTATCAACTAGCACATTACCCATGTCAGTGGATCATTTCCAGTGTCAATATTTGTTTGAATGTTAATGGAACCGCTTATGGTCATAATGAGATTATACAACTTGGTATTATTGCAACTGGAGGACCACAACAGTCTAATCTTACAATAACTGGATATCCTCAATATAACAATACAGAACTTGAATATGTATTGCCCTCCAAAAAGGACTATTGAATGCTATGGATCCCTAATAGTTCTATGTTTAATTGCAGTGAATCTACTCTGAGAATACAAGGTAACACACTCTCTGATATACTCTCTGATATATGTCGCTCTCATTAGGTGAACTAGCTGCTGTCAACAACTTGAAATGTCATGTACAAAGTCAGTATATAAACTGTTCCTGGTCTCCTCCTTTCTCTCTGGTATCCATACCTTGTTTATATCGATCAATGTTACTTATGGAGGAGAATAGTTGTTACACCAGAACACTACATCTTCTATAACATGGCAGTACTGTCCCCAGTCAATTGTTAAACTATACAATTAGTGTAGCTGGTAATAACTAGCTGGGAGAAGGAGAGATAAGTTACAGTCATTACATGTACCCACCAGGTATCACTATGGTTACTAATGTAAATTTGGTTCTTTCATTTTAGTTAATATAAGTATTAACAACTACTTTATCAGATCATTAATAGTTGGATACGAAAATATAACAATATATGATTTGGTAAGTTTCATTATGATATCTCTAGATACCTCATGTTTGTGATATTAGGAACTTCACAATGTCCACATACAGTGGAGTCAGCTCAACTAAATGTTTGTTATATACACATGAAGATAATTTTCTATATTTCTAAATAATCCAATAATTCTAACTGATGAAGGAGTTATTGTTGTTACATCTATATTGTAAATATAACTGAGAATAAAATATGGAAGACAAGAATGAGTTTATCATTAGCAAGTGGAGCTGTTATTGATGTAACAGAATCAATTGTACTAAGTAAGTACATTATAAATGAGTTACAAATATTTTCTCATTCATTAGGTACATATGACATATTAGTGAAGCTACCCTATATAATGGACCTAAGTAATATTGGTAAAACATGTTACAACTGTCATTTTATAAGAGGAGCTATTGTTAAAGGTTGTCTTATTTCATTAACCTCCTCTACCTACAGTACTAACATATCATTGATGTGTCTCCAGTATGTAGTAGTACAGTAATTGGATGTACATATGATCTACCTAGTGGTATATATAATATTATGTATATGATATTGAAGAGAAGGATAGATTTCAGATGAGTGGGCAATATCATCTACTAATATCACTATTACTGGATTGGAACCAACTTACATCATCTCTTGAAATGACAATTCTTGGTATCACATTTATGTTTCTATAGTAACAGTATTTCCTTCTACTTGTCAGTATCAATGGTTACCCTGTGATCATGTGGCTGCTTGACCAGTAAGTAATCATTAGTACAATTTGTTATCATTATTATATCTCTATGTATGTTATATAGATGATACACAAGTTATAAAGTGTTTTATAACATCTGCTGATATATTAGGAGGTAATAAATATGATAATAATATATAAACACTAGTAGTTATATATTATAAGTTAGTAATAGTTAACTCTCAAAATGAAAACTGTTGTCTATCTTATTATGTTATACTGTATAATGTATTATTGTAATAGCTAGGTAGTTTAGGGGGTGTGTCCGTTCTAATATTGGTATGTACTGTACTAGTACATATATATGATATGTTGGATAAGAAGAACTAAATCACTAAGACAAGGCAATACTAACAGTGGGGAATAGTTTGTAAATGGTATTATCTATTGTAGGTACTGTATCATCTCCTGTTAATCCACTAACAGATACTGTCCCTCATCAAGTTATACCTCAAATTGAGGAATGTTGATATGATCACTAATACACTACCTACTACTGAACTAGATGAAGAAACATGTGCTGCATATGGTGTGATAAAATATTAAAAGTACATTGTACAGCTAACGTTATATATTTGATATTATATATCTTATAAATTTATGAATGAAATTTCACTATAAAACAAAAGTTGAAGGTGACAACAGGAATGTACTAATGATAATATTATTAATGCAAACTTATGAACAAAAACAATACGTTGTGGCACATGATGTGATACAATATTAATATTATTTATGCTGTTTCTCAAGGAAATTGATAGACTAAATCAAGTTTTTGGACCTACATTCAAATTAAGTTATAAGAGATGATGCGTGGCACAACATGTATATACACATTGTGCTGCACATGATGTGATAAAATATTACTGAAAAAAAACAGCTACTCTAGTTTAATGTTTATCAGAGCTAACTTATATAACTATTACATATTGATGCTGATGTGTTTAAAGGAATCTGCTAGACTA
Source organism: Gigantopelta aegis (assembly GCF_016097555.1). Taxonomy (NCBI): domain Eukaryota; kingdom Metazoa; phylum Mollusca; class Gastropoda; order Neomphalida; family Peltospiridae; genus Gigantopelta; species Gigantopelta aegis. The sequence continues at coordinate 2,644 of NW_024535932.1, forward strand.
AATGACCTTTTTGACCTATATTATTAAGTTATGGTTTATCATTTACTAATGTGTGTATTAAAACAGTAGTTATATCTAAGATATAATGTACCTTATATAAAATGGGTGAACTTACTATGTAGAGGTGATATATGATAGGTCTACTGATCCTATCGTAACTTACAGATGGATATTATACCTGCGTTACAGTAAGTACATGATAGTTAGTATATTAATACCTGACCAGTATTTATAGGATATCTTCACTATTATACCAGAAACACAATATGTCTACCTCAATCCATAATGTGACATTTGAGTGTGCTACTACTTAAACAGATATACTTATCATTTAATTACATCTTTAGTGGTGGATCCTATAACTCCAACATGAAGAAAACTAATCTACCTAAGGGTATAAAAAGTCTCAACTACATTCATGTAACTAGTATCTAACAATGGTACTAGAGTTGGATGTAGAGCTGTCTTGAATAAACACACAAGTGTGGATTACAATTAAGCTAATGTTTATGTTCAGGTTAGATATAATCCGTTTCAGAAATTATTAAATCATGTCCATTCCACTTAGGTCCTCCTGGAGCTGTCTCTAATCTCCAGGATATCAGTTTAGATCATTGTTGTATTGTCTTCTCCGGTCTCCTCCATTACATTAGGACAGTTATGTTGTGTATCAAGTGCTATTAAGTGTAGGAGAAGATGTGATATCATCAGAAGTAATCTATACTACTAACTACACTTATTGTCCTATTGATCTAACTAATGGAGAATATAGACTTAATATTACTACAATCAAATGGAGCAGGGACTGGAATATGGAACAGGAACAGTAACACATTTAAAACAGGTAATGTATTAAATATTACAGGTAATGATCAAACGTATATTTGGCCGGACACAAATAATATTTTTATATTATTCAGGTATAATACTTGTTACTTAGTTATTATGTAATACAAGTGTATGTCATTTATTAATTCATATGGTACTTAAATTCATACATTAAGTAATTTCTGTTTTTTATTGAGTTTTTAATGGACCAATGATCACTTGTGTTCCCTGTTCACAGATCGCATCCTATCAATACCATCATAAATGACCCTTTAGTACTAATCGATGCTAAATGACTGGAATTTTTACTTTAAAATACCAGTAAGTAATCATATGATCTATTAATATGTCACATGACTGACTCTCGTAAGTCCACAACTCAACTCTGCTATCAACCTATTATGAATACAACAGTGATGAGTTGTAATTTAAAGAAGTCTTCTAATTGTTATAAACAGTACTAAATGTTACTATATCACTGACTCTAATGGATAGTAAGACTATAATATCAGTTAATTGATCTTCCTCCTAGAGAGAAGTTCAATACATTTATATACGTACAATTATAGAGTAGACAGATATTTCAAACTACTCCAGTAGTTACCAGTAAAGTATATTGTATGTGTTTGTATTATTATTAAAAAGTTTGTTTAAAAGTACTCATGATCTACAAGGTATTCACTGTTTGGAATACTGCAGATGAAGTCCTGTGTCTTCCAATTTAAACTTGTTCATGGCAGACAAAAACTGAACTACATCTATATATGAGAAAGGGAGATAAACATTATAATCTGATTGTTCTCTGACTACACACTATCATTTAATTGATAATGACAATATTATTGTAACAATCCAACTTATCTTTACTAAATGTTTCAGTAATATAACCTCCTGGTAATAATTGCGGACATATATGTATGTGATGGAGTACTACCCTATGTCAGTGTACATGTTCTAATCCGCTGTTATATTACCTGACATTACTATCACTGGTAGAGATTTCTATAGAACCTTCTATTATATTTTTGATATCTACTAGTATGACTGATGTATTAGTGAAGTACCTACTATAACAGGTAATGACCTCCATTATATAATGTACTATTGTTAATATTCCTATCTTGTTTACTCTCTCTAAAGTAAGTTTAGCTTTGTATGTGTATATAACTATAATCCTGTTTTAATTTATCAAAACAATTAATATACCTTATCTATAGTTTATATCTATTACTAACCATATCTACTGATATATTACAATATTATATATATGAGTTTACCATTAGTGGTAAAGTGATATATATTCCATGTGATATTATCTGTTATTATATCATCTACAACATGTAGTGACTTTGTTTACTATATCATTGTCTTTGTCATGGTAAAATATCATATTAGTAGTAATAGTATACATGTATTCATATGTTATAGAAGATATATCAACCAGTGAGTTAAAATTAATAGTAATATAATAATTAAAATAATATTACAAATAACATACTTCAATGTAAAATTATTAAGCTGTAGGGTCTAAGGTTTATGAATTAGGGTTCTAGCTTTATAATTAATTTCACATTGAACTAAAAATAGCATTCTAAGATTTATAAATAATAAATATTTCATTGATATATTATTATAGAAACTAAACAGAGAGAGGGTTATCACTGACATGATAAACAATGACAGTAGTGTGATGCATATGGTGTTATTATAAGACAATAACTAACTAACTAACTACAGTGTACTCTCTCTTCTTTGTGTGAAAGTTTTTAATATGTTAATAAAGTGTTTGTTGCATTGGACAATAACTTATGGACAATTTTAAGTAATAAATTTCACTATGAACAACAAACTAATAATAATGTTAACATAAACAAAACGGGTTTTATTCAAATTTACATAAGATATAACTGATAGATGTACATGTATGTGTATTATCAGTGTATTTGTAGTGATGCAATAATGATGTAAATGATAAACTCAGTAATGGATCTAGTGAAGCACAACATGGTTATACTGATATTGTTAGCATAGAGTATATTAAAATGTACAAAACAGGTTTGATTATATGTAGATAATATAATTAAGTGTAGCTATTTTATTTTAGTTTATTAATAGCTGTTCAGTCATATAATAGTTGATCTCCTAACATTGCTAAGTCTATGTTACTAGCACATATATTAAGGTGTACAGTATAGACCATAATGGTGTACTTATTTTGACTTGGTTTGTAATGGAACAGTTTCTATTATGGTCTCCTAATTGGAGATCAATGTACAACTTGGTAGTTGTTCATACTGGAGGACCACAACAGGTGTTAATCTACACTAATGTTACCAAATGGAGCAGGATCATTCTATACGATAATCTTACTCCATACCATCGGGATATCCTAATATAACAATACGGTAGTGAGATGTAATGGGTTCTTTTGTTTAGGATTTGTAATGGCAATGGTTTATTGTCAACTTCAGTCAATCTATTCTGAGAATACAAGGTAACAGGGGAATTCTCGGATATAGTCATTATATCTCCTCTTATTAGTCAACTAGTTTGCTGTCAACACTTGTATATGGAACTGACCAGTCATATATAAATTGTTCCTGGTCTCCCCCTTCTCTCTGGTATCCCATAACTGGTTATATCATCAATGTTACTTATGGAGGGGAGAGCTAGGTTACAAAGAACAATACATCTTCTACAATATGGGGATACTGTCCTAGTCAATTTGGTGCATCTACATTAGTGTACTGGTAATAACTCAGCTGGAGACGGAAAGATAAGTTATACAAACCTCACAGTACCAGGAGGTATTATCACTATGGTTCCTAACGTAACATTTATTACTCTGATTTTAGTTAATATACGTAATTTAACAATTACCTTTATCAGAACAGTTAATAGTTGGATACTAAATAGAAAAGCTATGATTTGGTAAGTTACATTATGGATAGCTCTAGATACCTTCATATTGTGATATTAAGAACTTAATCAATGTCACAGACAGTGGAGTCAGCTAAACTAAATGTTTTATATACAATGAAGATAAATTCTTCTATCGTTTCTAAATAATCCCTAGAATTAGTAGTTTGTGCTTTTTTTTTATTAGTCTATGTTTCTTACCTCAGAATCTTCACTAAAGCTGCTACAAGGTCATGTTGAAAAAGTAAAATGTCTATAATAATTATAATCTTGTCCAGAATAGCCACATCTTGACGAGTGACTGATTATTAACAAATCAATATGACAACTATTCAATTAGACATCTCTAAATGTTTACAAAATATCTTGACATTCTTTGAGTTATATGATCTTGTGAAGTACCCCTATTATTATGAGTTAAACGAGAATTTTTAATGTTTTTACTCTACAGCCAAACGCGACGGAGTTTGTATCATAATGACTTAAGAGATGATAAGAGATGGTTTCGTGTCAATTTGAGTCATCTATAAGAGTGACGGAACTCGTATCGATGTGGAAAAGTCAAGATACTTTTTTTAGGATGTCAATTATGCTAATTGGACTGTTACCTATGATCAACTACCTGGTCTAAATGAAAAAATGCTGCAAAAGGATATTGCGAAGACAAGGAGTATCCTATTGATACAATGGATTGTTGTAATATCGCTGGTACACTGGGTGGAAGTAGTAAAGAAAACAATAAAGGGTGATTTTTTTTGGATCATGATCTAAAAAGTATCACAAGTACCTTTGAAAATGTAACGAGCACTAGGAACTGGTTATGAAGGTGCGTCAAGCAATCGAAAGCGTTGTTTCCGTTCTTGGATGCTGCTTAACAGAATATCATGTATCTTTTATGAAGATGTACAAAATTTCAACAAAGTGATTGACCCCTTAACCGGATAGACTTTATGCCCGTCATAAATTTCACCAGTAGTTGCTTATGAACAATATTTGAGTCATCCGCTTTGGTATAGTCATCAAAAGGGTGGAAATGGAAGGTTGTTATCTGTAATATATAAAGAATATATGCAATTCTTATCAAAAAGTTAATGGATTCTCGAGTTATTGAACAAAAATGAAGTTTCGTGACACACTAAGTATATAGATCTAGTGCAAGAACAAAGGCTACTCACGTACATCATGGTGGAGAGGGTACTTGTATTACCGAGGTACCTTAACTAATATTATAATATTTACTAATGACTATTATATTTTTTTATTATATAGCTTGTTTCATTCATATTTTTACCTCCAGCTCCCTACATTGAGTCTACAACGTAGCACATTCCAAGCTCATGGATCCTTCAGTGTCAATATTGGTTGAATGTTAATGACAGCTTATTGGTCTAATGAGATTATACAACTTGGTATTATTGCAAACTGGAGGACCACAACATCTAATCTGACAATAACTGAAATATTCCTCAATATAACAATACAGAAGTCTGATATGTATTGCCTCATGACTATTGAATGCTATGGATCCAATATTCTTATGTTAATTCCGTGAATCTACGCTAAAAACCAGTAACACACTCTCTGATATACGCGTCTGTATATGGTCCCTCTCATATGTGAACTAGCCTTCTCTGTCCAACACTGAATGTCATGTACAAAGTCAGTTAATATACTGTTCCTGTCTCCGGCCTTTCCTCTTGGTACCATACTGGGTTATATCATCAATGGTTACTTATGGAGGAGAACGAGTTTACACAGACAACACTACATCTTCTATAACATGGCAGTTACTGTCCCAGTCACTTTTGTTAACTATAACAATACAGTGTAGCGGTAATAACTCAGCTTTGATGAAGGAGAGGTAGTACGACATCTTACATGTACCACCGTTTATTAGCACTATGGGTTACGAATGTATAATTTGTTACTTTTCATTTAGTTATATAATAATTTAACAACTACCTTTATCAGATCATTAATAGTTGATACTAAATATAAACAATATAATGATTTGTAAGTTACTTATGATATCTCTAGATACTCATGTTTTGTGATATAGGAACTTCAAACAAACGTCCACATTACAGTGGAGTCAGCTCAACCTAATGTTATGTGTTATATACAAGGAAGATAATTTTCTATATTTCTAAAATATTCAAGAATTCTTAACTGAGGAAAGAGTTATTTTGTTACCATCTATATTGAAATATTTAACTGAAGAATAAAATATGGACAGACACGAATGATTTTTTTATCATTACAAAGGGAGAGCTGTTATTTGATGTAAGAATCCCTAATGTACTCATGTATAGTACATTTTTAACGACCTTACATACTATTTTCTCATTATTCAGGTACCCTATGATATTAGTGAAGGTACCCTATATACTGACCTACAGTAATATCTGGAGACAGAAATACTGGTTACAGCATGTCATTTTATAGAGAGAGCTATTTGTTAAAGGTTGTATTATTCATTAAATTCCTCCGCACCATTGCCCAGTACTAACATATCATAGTGATGTGCCTCTAGTATGTAGTGTAAGCTTCAATGGATTGTATATATATGATCTACCTAGTGGTTATTAATATTGTATGTATCGGAATTGAAGAGGAGATAGGTTGTTAACAGATGAGTGGCAATACTAATTCTACTAATATCACTATTACTGGATAGAACCAACTTAACTTACCATCCTCTTAAATTGACTTGTACCGTATCGATATTATGTTCTCATTGTAACAGTATTTCCTTCTACTTGCCCAGTATCAACAAGTCAGTTTTAATAGTTACAACAGGAATCATCTGGCTGCTTTGACCAGTACAGTAATCCTATTAGGACATTTGTTATCATTATTATATCTATCATGTATGTGATATAGATGATACACAAGTAATAAAGTTTGACAAACAGCTGCTTGTATATATTAATGAGGTAATAAATATGGGTAATCAATATAAACACTAGTACGTTTATATTATTTTACGAATATTAGTAAATAGGTTTGACTATTCTAAAATCAAAACTGTTGTCCATATAATTATATATTATGGTATACTGTATAATGTATTATTGTAATATATAGGTAGTTGTTATGGGGTGGGCAGTTCTATCTGGGAATGTTCGGGTAATATTGGTATGTCTAGGAGTAGTACTAATAGTGATTTGTTGGATAAGAAGGATCCTAAATCACTGAGACAGGTAATACTAACAGTGTGAATAAGTTTTGTAATGGTATTGATACTATATTTAGGTACTGTTACATCTCCTGTTAATCATAACGATACTAAGTCCCTAATCATAGTATATCGCCTCAAGCCTATGAGAATGGTTTGATATGACTCACTAACTTACACATACCTACTACTTGAACTAGAGGATGAAACACATGTGTGCAGCAGTGGCGTGAGTACGTATTAAAAGTACAAGTACAGAACAGTTTATCGATTGTGATGTATTAATCAGATGAACTATATAAACTTTATATATATCGAAATTCACTATAAAACAATGTTGAGGTCGTACAAAGTAAATGTACTAAGATAATATGTTAAGTAAGAAAACTTTATGAATTTAACAATTACGTAATTGTTGGCCGCAGGACATGTGGATATATCTATTAATCATTTTTGATGATGACATTATGTACTCATGGAAATTGGTTACTATATAGGTGCTATGATGATGACTTTGATCCTTATATCACTGAATTAAGTTATATTATACCTGTGAGAGCAGTAAGGAAAATACGTAATTCTGTTAATGCTCGACCAGATGTGATAGATATTTACTATTACCCGAGACACATATATTACCTAAGTCATAATCAAGGACAATACTAGATAAATTATTGACATATAACTGATGATATGTTTAACCATTTGGGTATAGATGGATCTCTAGCGGAACATTTCAAAGTAATCTACCTGATGGTGGTATAAAAGTTTGTTTATCATTTAATGTTAAGAAGATGTATATAATAATTAATTAGTATCATACTGTCTCTCGATACATTGTCTTTACCTTATAGTACCAGCAATCCTATTTGTGGGTTTCTAGGTAGATCTGATATGGTAAGTGTCTAGTCATAACCAAATATGATCCTATACAGGTTTTATACTATGTTTTCATGACTATAACAACTTCGTTGGGACAAAAAATATCAATATTTTGATATATGGTTTACTGCATTATTTTATAAGGTATCTTCACTATTGTACCAGAACCACAATATGTCCGACCTCAATCATAATGTGACATTTGATTGTGTGCTAACTACTTAACTGGATATACTCTCTCAGTAATTACATCTTTATGGTGGATCTATAACAGGACCACATTTGAAGAATACTCAATCTAACTATGGTGGTATAAAGTCTCACTGACCTTTATTGTGACTAGTACACCTCAATGGTACTAGAGTTGGATGTAGAGCTGATCATTAGTGTTAACACACCAATGTTGACTTCATTAGCTAATTTTGTTCAAATTTCAAGGTAGTAATATAATTATTTCAAATATTTAATAACTTGTCCTCAACTTATGTCCTACCTGGAGCTGTTTCTATGATCTCCATAGGATATATTCTAGTTCGATTCATGTGTTGTATTCCTCTTCTCCTGGTCTCCTCCATTCAACCATTAGGACAGTTAAGTGGTGTGTATCAAGTACATTAAGTGTAGGAGAAGAGTGATATCATCAAAAAGTAATCTATACTACTAACTACACTTAGTTGTTGCCTATGATCTAACTAATGGAGAATATAGACTTAATATTACTACAATCAATGGAGCAGGGACTGAATTGAAACATTAACACTACAAGTTTAAATACAGTAAGGATCTATAAATATTCCATGAACTGATATAAACTATTGATTTGCTGAATAAAATCATATATCAAGTAATCCTAAACTATTTGTTCTATTTATTATGTATACAAGTGTATGTCCATTAATACATCTCATATTCATTTAATCATTACTGAACTTTACCTATAGTATTGGTCCTTGTTTTCATATGATTAATGGCACAATTTGATTCATTTGTTTCCTATCAGATGATTCAGATGCTCTAATCATATAGTGATGCTTATGGACGGATGCTAAACGACTAACTGGACTTTTTACTTTAAAAAAAAACATACCATTAAAAGTGATCACATGATCTATTAATATGTCACATGACTTACTCTCGGTATAGTCCCACCTCAACTCTGTACTCAACCTATTATAAATACAACAGTGATGAGTTGTAATTTTAAAGAACTCTTCTAATTGTTATAACAGTACAATGTTTACTATTATCACTGACTCTAATGGATAAAACCTATAATATCAGTAATTTGATCTTCTCTAGAGAGACAGTTCATACATTGTATACTTACAATATAAGAGTATACAGATATTTCAAAACTATGCCAGTAAGTTACCAGTAAGTATAGTTGTATGTGTTTGTATATATTATTTTAATAGTTTTGTTTTAAAGGTACTCCATGATCTCACAAGGTATCACTGTTTGGAATACTTCAGATATGTCCTATGTCGTCATTTAAGTTTAGTTCATGGCAGACAATAACTGAACTACATCTAGATAATGAAAATGAGGATAAACATTATAAATCTTATTGTCTCGTGACTACATATGCTCATTTAATTTGATAGATTGGACAATATCTATTGTAACAAATCAACTGTACATTTTACTAAATGTTTCAGTAAGGATAGACCGTCCTGGAATAATTGGACATTATATGTAGGTGATGGAGTACTACAGCTAAGTTCATGATACATGTTCTAATCCAGCTGTTATATTAACTGACATTACTATCACTGTAAAGGTATCTATAGAACTTCTAAGCATTCTACGTGTGATATCTACTAGTATCACTGATAGTATTTAGTGAAGTTACCTACTATAACAGGTAATGACCTCCATTATATAATGTACTATTGTTTTAATATATCTTATCTTGTGTACATCTCCTGGTAGGAGGGGTTAGCTCTGGTTGTGTATATACTAATTCTTCTTTAATTATCAACAATTAATATACCTTATCTCTAGTTATATCTACTACTACCATATCGTCTGATAGATTAAATATTATAATAATGAGTTTTACCATTAGTGGTAAGGTGATATTATATCTAATGTGATATTATCTGTGTCATTATCATCTACAACATGTAGTGACTTTGTTTACTATATCAATTTTGTGTCATGGTATATCATTTATTAGTTAATTGATTACAGTTATCCTATGTTATAGAAGATTATCAACGTGATTTTACAATTAATAGTAATATCATATTTATAATAATATTATAACTAACATACTTCAATGTGAAATTAATACATGGAGGGTCCTAAGTTTAATTAATTAGGGTTCTGGATTTATAATTAATTTCACATTGAAGTAAAAATACATTCTAAGATTTATCAATAATAAATATTTTCATTGATACTATTATTATAGGAATCTAACAGAGAGAGGTAATCACCTGACATGATAACAATGAAGAGTGTGATGCATATGGTAGTTATAAAGAAATAACTAACTACTAACTACAGTGTACTCTCTCTCTTCTCTTCGTGTGAAGTCTTTCTAATATGTTATAAACGTGTTGTTCAATTTGACAATAACTTAATGGACCATTTTTTAAGTAATAAATTTCATATAACACACATCACTATAAAATTTTATAATCAAACAAAACAGTTTAGTACGTGTACTCGTCTACTCTAATCTTATACTAATGGTATGTCATATTTAGTGTATTAATAAAGTTTGTTCAATTTAGTTTACATATCTTGATAAACAAAATAAATGAGGGTATAAATACTATAGTCTCATAGTAATGGATATTAAATGTTTCAGTTGAACATGAGACAAACATTTACTGTCATATATTTTAGATATACTATTATATTCCAAAAAATATTATCATGGATATGTAGTTAGTAATAATAATTAATGTGTCACTATGGTTTTATTTTTAGACAACCATGCTGTACTGTATTTATTATCTTGTTCAGTTTATATTTACGGATTATCTCCTAATCATTGAAAGTCCTATTTCATTTAGCCCTTATTTATAGCTGTGTCAGATAGACAATACTCCATGTGACTATTACTTGGTTTGTCTATTGAACTAGCACATTACCATGGTCATTCATCACTGGTGAGATTGTTACAACTTTGGTATTGTTACTAACTGGAGGGACCACAACAGTCTACCACTCACAATTTTACAAATGGAGCAAGGATCATCTACCTCTTAACTCTCTACCATATCTCTGTATAGCCTCACTATAACCATACCAGTAGTCACATGTAATGGGTTTTGGATTTGTTAATGGGCAGTGGTTATGTCAACTTCAGTCATCTATTCTGAGAATACAAGTTAACAGACGTCTCTGAATATGTCCATTATATCTCCTCTCATTAGGGTCACTAGCTGCCTGTCAACCACTTAATATTTCATGACAAAATCAGTATATAAACTGTCCTGGTCTCCTCCCTTCTCTCTGCGTATCCCTATCCTGTTATATCATCAATGTTACTTATGGAGGAAGCTAGTTACACAGACACTACATCTTCTCCTATACAATATGTGAGTACTACGTCCTAGTCAATTTGGTGGGCATTATACAATTAGTGACTGGTAATAACTCAGCTGCGAGAGGAGAGATAAGTACTACATCACTACCTGTCCCAGGAGGTATTATGCTATAGGTTACTAACGTAACATTTATTACTCTGATTTTTAGTTAATATAAGTATTTACACATACCTTTATCAGTCAGTTTGGGGGTGGATATGTGTTTGTGAGTACTAAATATAAACCTATATATTTGGTAAGTTACATTATTATATCTCTAGATACCTCATATTTGTGATATTAAGAACTTCAACAATGTCCACATACAGTGTGGAGTCAGCTCAACTAAATGTTGTTATATCCAATGAAGATAATTCTTTCTATATTTTCTAAATGAATCCAATAATCTATCACTGATGAAGGATTTATTGTTGTTACCATCTGATATGTAAATATAACTGAGAATACCATATGGGAAGACAAGAATGAGTTTATCATTACCAAGTGGAGCTGTTATTGAATGTAATCAGCAACAATTGTACTAAGTAAGTGACATTATAAATGAGTTACAAATATTTTTTCCTCATATCAATTAGGTAAAATATTAGTGATCTACCTATTCTAATGGACAGGAAGAGGGCTGGCAAACGAGTGTAGAGTCTAGTTGGGTGTGTGATCAGGAAATAAGTGAGTCACGGGGAGATGGCGCCAGTTTATAAGAGAGCTATTGGCAATGGATTTGTCTTATTACATTAACCTCTCTCTACCTACAGTTAGTACCATATCATTGGTGATCGGGGTGTAGGACTGAACTGCGCGATCGGTCGAGCGGTGTATTACGTAAGATTAGGATTGAGGATGTGAGCAGTAGGAAAAAGATCTCCTAGGTATAAGAATATGTATGTATATGAATTGAAGCGGAGATAGATTATCAGCTGACTGGCAATATCATCTACTAATTCACTATTATTGATTAGAACCACTTTATCTCTCGGAAGTGACGACTCGGTACCACAAGTCCTGTTACACAGTTACTATTATTATCAGGAACTTGTGACTGTTCAACAAGTAGGATCATTAGTACATTTGTTATCATTATAATATCTCCGATGGATGTTATAGATATGATCCACAAGTTAATAAGAATTTGAACAGTTGCATATATTTCTAGTAAACCGGTTATAAATATGAGTCATTAATATTCTAAATCTCCTAGTAGTCATATCATTTCATTATTGTTAGTAAATAGTTAACTCTCAATGAAACATCTGTTGATCATATATTATACTTCAATTCCATGTCTACTGCTCTGACACGTAGATGTGTTATTTGTACATCTCTTAGTTATATCTACTTGTTGCTGGTTCGGGGTCAGTTCTCTCTTAACATAGCTTGCGTCGCTTGATTGTTATCTGTACTCTACTAGTAACATACAGTGATAGGTCTGGTATAAACATATTGATCTATCAATCACTGAGTTTGTTTTGTGTATACATCATCGTGCCTTATTATACTCAGTTCGTTTCAGTCGTATATTATTCTGCGTAGGCATCCTCCTGAGTATCTGAACATCCTCACTCTACAGATTACTGGCCCTCTACCCTTAGCCCTCAGCTAAGTTCTTATCCTCCAATATGAGAATGGGTCTGATATGACATCACGTCAAGACATCCTTACTTACCTACTACTCGTAAATCTAGAGATGAAGACATGTGCTTCTTTGCGTCGGAGGATGTTACTAAACAGTTATCAATCTAATCATGTCGCTATATATTCAGACAACTTAAAATAGGACACCGCTGCTCTAATGTTTTGATTTATCTTAAATCCTTACGTAGGACTACTACGTATCTGGTTTTTTATATATCACTGCCTTCATATTTGCGTACCCTCGTTCCTTCTCACTATGGATCATATTTAATAGGCGAAATTTTCGGTCTTTTTTTCGATACTTCTGGACCGGGGCGTTAGGGGATATAATATCTACTCACGATTCAGTGTCGATGAAGGACGAATAATGGGGGACAGAACTGATACTATCGGGTGAGAGATCGAACCCCAGTCCAGTCCGTACTCCGTGATAGGCACGAGGGCCTGGTCTGGGGTACGACAGACTACATTACTCATATGTACCCTGCCCACCTGTCTTCTCCACTTCGAACTTACAGTAGATGAAGACGGGGCGGCAGAGGGGAGGAGAGAATAAGGAAAAGGAGGGGGGGGAAAGGAGAGAGAGGGGAGGAGGGGAGAGAATGGGGAAGACAGGGGTGGGCAAAAGGGAAGAACGAACAGTGGAGACGGGAGGAAAGAATAAAATATGAATGACACTGAGGAGGAACAGACGAAAAGAGGAAAACCAGCGGGGCAAGAATCAAGGGGAATGTTCTAGACCCGGCAAAGAGCAGAGAGAAAGGACAGAGGCACAGAGGAGCAGAAAATGGGGAAAGAGGGGGGGAGGAGGAGCTGAAGAGAGGGACCGGCGGGGGGTGGCGGGGGGGCCGGGGGGGACGGGGTCAGGCCTGGAGGCGGGAACCGGAACGAGGGCACTGAGCGGCGAAGAGGGGAGCCACAAAGCAAAGGGCCTAAACAATAATGCCGGAAACGGCACGGGAAGGGCAGGGGGCGGGGGGGGACCAGCAGGGACACTGAGGGAGAGGGGAGGAAGGCACCAGACTACGAGAGGTGGTCTAAGAGACAGGGAAGATGCGGAGATGAGAGATATTAGAGGGGGTGAAGACTGTATCGTGTAGACGAGTATACGACGCATACCAGAACTTCAAATAGAATGTATATAATCAATATTGGGGATATGATATCTAAATCCTGACTGCCAGTAGTAGTGATATGATGGAGTCCTTATATTACCAAGTTGTACATGGACTGAGATTTCTATTGAAATGTGAGTTTAAACATTGTTTATATCAAACAATAAGTTATCCTCTCTTTCACCTTTTATCAAACAGAGGTTCCAAGTATAATATGGAGTACAATTACTACTATCAGGTTATTGTTTAATATTATTAGCACCCATATGTGCACATGTGGTTCATTGCTATTCAGTATTAATATGTAATTAGTGATCATACACTTCTCATATTGAGGTAGAACTGATGAGGAATCAATATCTGTAGTGGGTTAACAGGAGTATAGTACAGTAACTACAATTAATACATTAGCTCAGTGCCACATTACCTCAATATTATTATATAAACACCACGGTATTGGCCAATATTAGATCATACCATATACAGTACAATGTGTTTATAAACCATTATTATGAGGATAATATAAATATCGTATACATTATTTTTGTAAAGTACAATAACCCACACACACATGGGAGCACCTGAATGTATGTGTGGTGTGTATATGTTTTATTTTTATATATATAATATTATTATGATGATACGTATGAATATAAGATGTTGTGTATTTAATTGAGAGTAGACGCCATTACCAACATATTAATATTAGATTACAACAATAACCTCCTAATATGCATAATGTTAGTATCGATTTGATATAACTCTATTACCAACTTTTATGAGATCAATCATCATATACGCATACACGCATTATACAACATAGTACTACATTACTATTACATATCTATGATATTGGACAATATTATAATGAAGAAGTTAGAATAAATGTCCTGCCATTAAATAATCTAGTTAATAAAGTAATAAACATCTTAATATATATTATATTTTTTACTTCTTCATTCCCGACTGAATGTTGATCTTTGTCTATAATTTACTTGAATATTCAATTCCTTCGGTTATCCTATCAATCAGCAACCTTCAATATTAAGTAAAACAGGACAAATGTGTTATTTGAAATGATTTACATATGATATATATACTATGTTTGTAATATAATATATAATGCACTAAGTAGTTATTCTAGAAAATATAATTTTAATAAAAATAACTCAATAAAAATAGGATACTACAAACATCATCTCCAAATTAATCTACTTTTGACTAAGCACTAATTATTTTGAATTTGGGACAGTTACTGGTAAAAGCGTTTGTCTTTATATCAAATCTAGTTTCATCACATGGTCTCTTTGAAATATTAACATTAATTAACGACTTTTCAATAACATAACTCTTAATTTATAATTTATTTTTACTTAGTCATCGCCATAAATTACTATAGAAAACCAAAAAAAAAATGTCATATAATTTTAGTACATAAAAAATAATACTACAACAAACTATTATGTCAACTTTTTAATATAACTATATATTATATTACTACCTGTTATCAGTACTGTTACTATAATGACTTAGTGATGTATAATGATGTAATATTAAACTCAAGTGTGGCTCTAGTATTGTGTGCTACTTTGTGTTTAATATGTTCACTAGAATGAAAAAAATTTTGTTTTTTTTTTTCTACCAAAATTAAAAACATGTAGGGATGCTGCTATAAACCTAAGAGACAAGAGCATGATATGAGAGGACACTTAGTAGGTTATCATCACTACATAGCACACAGTGAAACACTACCATTGGAATAATAAAACAAACATAAGTGGTGACACATTGATTGTTGGATCTAATTTGTAAGTGAATTGAAAAGTGTGATGAAATTGTTTAATCCTGCTTTATCAAGATCAGCATCTTGCCATAACGGCACATGAAAGTTACCAAATTTGGTAGTTTTTGTCATATGCAAAAATAAATGAAAACTATCACTGCAGTAACTTGAACTATTGAATCACCGATCATTGGTGTCTATTCATTTAAAACTAATGTGGCATAATGTGATGAAATTGGTCAAACTTAGACAATAGAATGAAACATAAATGTTTTAACAACGGTTTAATTGTTTGGAAATAATATTGTTTCACTGTGCTGCTATGTAGTGCATGATAACCTACTAATGTCATCCCTATCATGCTCTTGTTTCTTTAGTTTTTATAGCATCATCCCTACATGATTTAATTTTGTAGAAATTTTCTTATTACTAGTCTCCATTCTTTTTTAAAATAAATAAATTATATTTTTTGAATGACTTCACGTGACTGCACCTGGATATAATGGAGTTAATGTCTAGTTAAGTAGGTTGTAAATAATTATATCTTTCTCTTAAATACCAGTAGTATACAAAATTACTTGTAATTTACATTACATGTCAGGACACATAAACAAGTGTTGTTTAAAAGTGTCTTTAGTATGATTGCTGAGGTATATTGAAGTTTTTATCCTATTCCAAGAGAAAATGATATCACTTAATAATTATAAGTATATTTTTTAATTCTAACCTTATTTTTGTTAATGATGTTATTGAAACTTTCATCCAATAGTGTCAGCAGATTAAACCTCGATGCTTATCCTTTTCAACATGGACCCACTCAATGCTTACGATAGTTTTAAAAATAACTAATAGATTGACTTACTAATAGTTCATAACTTCTATCTTGGGGTAAATTTATGATAGGTTTCCAAGTTTTCTAATACCTGAGAACTCGAACAGAAAAGCTCCAGAATTCTCTCTCTGCACATCAATTAAACAGCTGGTGAATTTATTCTCCTGTAATCTTCGTACAAGGAGCGCTTACAAGTAAAAATGCGTATTCTATTGAGACTAATAACATTTGTCATAGTAAATACACATTACAAAGTTAGTTCTTCATAGCTTTTTCTCTATGACAAAAGCACATAGTGGGTGGTTAAGCACTGATCTTTGGTGTTTAAATCAAGAAAATCAGTTGTGTAGTTAATGATCTACGGCAGTGGAAAAAGAAAGCAAGAAAGAAAGAACACTTTCGACTTTTTTGTGATTTTGCTGAATCTAGAATTCTACTTCGTTCTAGTCACTATCGAGGCTTTAGTCATCTGAGGTCAGCTTGACTTTAAAGTAGTTATAAAGCCTAGCGCACCCAATTTTTGAGAGATATCGTCATGTAAAGAGTAATAGAGTTCAACGGAGATGCCATTTTTTTACGGGGGATCCTTACATATATTGTTGCTACCAGACAACACACTATAATATTGTAATAACAAAGAACTTCAATGTAGTCTAATAGTGACACTTGTCTTGCCTATCTTTGAATGTAGTGTTTTAAGAAAGAGAATGCTCTCTCTGATGATATCAGAGGTTGGCTGCTGAATTAATAATATGTTATGAGCTGCTGCAGACCAAATAAGGTAACTCACTGGCATGTATTGCCACCATTCCAATGGAGAAAAAGATGAAGAGATCTCTTCAGCCTTTGCCAAATAATACCTGTGAAGCTTATTTTCTTCAGGACTGATATTGAAGACGGTTACATCAACCATGATCAAATCCTCATTTGGATGTTCTTGACAACGTTGCACATGAGCAGCTGTTACAGACTTTGGGATCCGATTTACTTCGATTGCAACTACGTAAATTATTTTTTTTTCCTTTTTTTGAAAGATCCGATATTCTTGGAGAACGTAATGAATTAAAAATAGATCGTGGACTTACACCCACACTTCCCCGGTTTACTCGTAGTTGTGCTGCTTGATACATATAACTACTAGTTCCTTGTTCCACTGATCGATTTCTTCGATCTCACTAGAGGAATCAAGTTCATCATGCCTAATTTCCAAAGGGTTGTGTGTCCATTTAAATTTTATTTAACCTATTGTTCTCAAACAATTCTTTAGTTCCCTATTATTCCCCAAAATTTATTCTGGCATAATCCGGCCCTATTGATTTAGTGAAGACAACATGGCTACTACTGATATTGTTAGTGTCTATTATATTCAAATGTACAGGTATGATTAATAATAATACCTAATATAATATTTTATTTAGTTTTTATTATATAGCTGTTCAGTTCATATTTACTCCATCTCCTAACATTGAAGTCTATCAACTAGCACACTTACCAATGTTCAGTGGATCATCCGGATGTGGGGATTATTGGGGGGGGGGTTTTTTAATGGAACAGTTTTTCTACTAATAATGACGCTACTTCAACTTGGTATGGTTTACAAATGGAGTCAGGATCATCTAGCTTCCAGTCTTACCATACCTGGATATCCTCAATATAACAATACGCAGGACATGTTTTGCCTCAGGGATTTTGTTGATGACCATCTCTATTACAAAACTTCAACGAATTCTACTCTGAGAATACAAGGTATGTACACAGTACACTCTCGGGTTATATTTCATTTATTCTGACCTCTTATTAGGTGAACTACGCTGCTGTTAACAACTTGATATGTCATGTACAAAGTCGGTATAATAAACTGTTCCGGTCTCCTCCCCTCTCTCTGGTATCCATACCTGGATATATCATCAATGTTACTTATGGGGAGAACTAGTTACACAGAACACTACATCTTCTACACACATGTATTTTATTCCCTCAAACCAATTGGTATATGTACATATACAATTAATGTGCTGGTAATAACTCAGCTGGTGAAGGAGAGATAACTACTACATCCACTACATGTTACCAGGAGGGTATTATCACTATGGTTACTAATGTATAATTTATTACTTTTGATTTTAGTTAATATAAGTAATTTAACAACTACCTTTATCAGATCAGGTAAATAGTTGGATACTAAATATAACAATATATGATTTTGGTAAAGTTACATTATGAGTATCTCTAGATACCTCAAGGTGTTTGTGATATTAGGAACTTCAACAATGTCCCACATACAGTGGAGTCAGCTTCAACTAAATGTTGTTATATACAATGAAGATAATTCTTCTATATTTCTAAATAATCCAATAATTCTAACTGATGAAGGAGTTATTTGTTAGCATCTATATTGTAAATATAACTGAGAATAAAATATGAAGACAAGAATGAGTTGTTTATCATTAGCAGTGGAGCTGTTTATGATATAACAGAAGAATCAATTTGTACTAAGTAAGTACATTCTAAATGACTTATAACATATTTTCTCATTCATTAGGTTACATATGAAGATTAGTGAGCTACCCTATATAATGAGCTAAGTAATATTGGTAGAACATAGAGTTACAGCTGTCATTTATAAGAGGAGCTATTGTTAAAGGTTGTCTTATTTCATTAACCTCCTCTAGTACCTACAGTACTAACATATCATTGATGTGTTCTCCAGTATGTAGTAGGTAGAGTATTGGATGTTACAACTAATGATCTACTTAGTGGTATAATAATATATGTATGTATATGATATTGAAGAGGAGGGTAGATTATCAGAGTGAGTGGGCAATATCATCTAGTAATATCACACATTATTGGATTAGAACCAACTTATTCATCCTCTGGAAGTGACTAATTCTGTATCCACAATCCTGTTTACCAGACGGTCAATATTATTACAGGAACTTGTGATTGTTTACTTAGTAAGTAATCATTAGTAACATTTGTTATCATATTTATATCTCGAGATATCGTTATATAGATGATACACAAGTTAATAAAGTGTTTATAACATCTGGTGGTGTATCTTAGGCGGTAAATAAATATGACACTAATATAAACACCTAGTGAGTTATATTATATAAGTTACGTAAATAGTTAACTCTCAAATGAAAACTGTGTATCATAAAACATTATATTATTATGTATACTGTGTAATGTAGTACTTAATATCTAGGTAGATCTAGTGGGTGTGTCAGTTCTAATACTGTATGTACTGTAGATCTAGTACATATAATGATATGATTGGATAAGAAGAAACTAAAGTCACTGAGACAGGTGTAATACTAACAGTGGGGAATAGTTTTGAAATGATATTATCTATTGTAGGTACTTACCATCTCCTGTTTAATCCACTAGCAGATACTGTCCCTCGATCAAGTTATACCTCATATGAGAATGTTGAGTATGATCACTACTTACACTACCTACTAAAAAAAAACTGCAACTAGAGATGAAACATGTGCTGCATTGGTGTGATAAAAATATTAAAAGTACATGTACACGCTACCATATATTAATTAGGATATGTATGATCATACATAAATCTTTTGACAATGAAATTTCACTATTAAAAAACAAGTTTAAGGTGACCAAAGGAATGTACTATTGATAATATTATTAAAGAAATTTAGAACTTTATTCATTAAGACATCATGGAACATATCCATCAAAATATACGTCATGGGTTGATCATAAATATGAACTCAATAAAACCAACTATTAACATTATAATCAATCATCTCAAAACATTCAATAAGATAACAAATATAGTTGATATCTTAGCTTTGTATGAAATAATTGTAAAGTTATAGTTTAGGGAATGACAGTTACTTCACTGTTTAAGATTAACAATGTAAATCAAAAATAGGGTCTACTTTAATTGTATAAACATTGGATTGAAGGTATTCACTAATTCTCACTGTAGTTACATATAATGTCATAAAACTTCGCCTATGAGTAGATACATGCTGACCAATTTCAGAAATTGTAAATTTCATATCATAACAGTTACCCAGGAGAGACAACATACAATAGGTCTCCTCTGTATCTAAAATATGTTGACAGAACAAACAAGAGTATGATCTTTAAATTGATAGCATCAATCTATCATTGTTGGCAGCCGACTCTATACTTCTGTACATGTACAACTGTAATTATAATTAATTACTAGTTTACTAATAGATAATGATTTTTTAAATGTATCAACAACATAATACAGCTGTCATTATTATTACATGGTAAAGATACAAACTGTCAGTCTCAGTAAATCGGCATATCATAAACATAATATGGTCCATCTAATATCTACATATTCTAATGTAAAAATTAAGTCAATGTGTACAATCAAGACTTTTTAAATACATACAATGCTCTAGTTCAGTTACTCCATATACAGACATATATTGTACAAATCTAATAGTTACCAATCTAGACTGTTACTACAAGTCAAATCATTATATGAATAGAGATAAACTTTATAAAGATGGAGATACACTTGAGTATGAATTTGTTAAAGACTGTATTACAAATAATTAATGTACATTACTTGACCTGTTATATAATACTGTCGATAGGAATTGATATAATATAACAGATATTATTAGGTTAATGACATTTATTAACTGATGATGAGTAACTATGATGTAGACTAGCAATATGAGGTCACGTTCCGGCATTGTAATTGTAACACTAAGTTAGAGGCACAAAAATTATTACACATGTATGCACACATGATGTGATCTAAAATATTAATAAACATGCTACTTAGTTTATGTTAATCAGAGAAAACTATCTTAAATATTATATTTTGATAATGTTTCTCAAAGGAAATTGATAGACTAAATGACCGCTTTTGACCTTATTATATATTAAGTTATTGTTTATACTTATTTACTAATGTGGTGTATATATAACATGTAGTTATTATCTATGATCGTGTAATGTTACCTTATATAAGATGGTTGTGGTTACTATATAGAAGTATTATATGATAGGTTACTGATCCTACTATTACTTATATCTGGTATATTATACCTTGTGCTACCAGTAAGTACAATAATGAGCTATTATGTTAATACTGACATTATTTTAAAGGTATCTTCTAACTATTTACTTAAGTTGACACAATATGTCTACCTCAATCATAATGTGATATTTGATAATGTGCTACTAACTTAACAGGCTATTACTCTCTCATTCAATTTATATGGCTTGATAGTATGGATCTATAACTCCAACATTGAAGAAGACTAATCTAACTGATGGTGGTAATAAAAGTTTCAACTACCTTATTGTAACTAATACCACTCAATGGTACTAGAGTTGGATGTAGAGCTGATCATAGTGTTAACATGCCAAGGTTGATTCTTCATTTAGCTAATGTTTATGTTCAAGTAAATATAATTCGTTTTATAATTTTTAAATAACTCCATAACTTTAGGTCCTCCATGGAGCTGTCTCTTTCTTTATCTCCCAAGGTTATCAATTAGATCATTGTTGTATTGTTCTTCTCCTGGTATCCTAGCCTACCATTCACATTAGGACAGTTAAGTGTGTGGTATCTAAGAGACATTAATGGTAGGAGAAGAAGTGATATCATTCAGAAGTAATCTATACTACTAACTATACTTTGTGTATTGTTTGAACTAACTAATGGAGAATATATAGTTAATATTACTACAATCAATGGAGCAGGGACTGGAATGTCTTGAACAGGGAAAACACACTACAATGTTTAAAAATCAGGTAATGTATAATAAATAATTTCAAATACACAATTATCACATTCTCATATTATTTAATCATACTTGAAATTAATACAGTAAAGTATTGTGCTTTTGGTTTTCATGATTTACTATATGAACAATTTGTGTTCTGATTTAATAGAACAGTTTATGCTCAATCCCTCCTATAGTGAACACTTTGTGACGGTTATCCATGACGAATTTTTACATAATATTGGCAACTCCTTTTTACTTTAATTTGCCAGTAAGTGATCACAACCTTATCTAGGGAATAGCGGCACGAGGTTGCATGAATCTTACTCTATGACTTATTAACTCGATCTTAAAGAATCGACTCAAACTTTATTCAACCTTGTTGCCAATAGTTACAGTAATGAGTTGTAATTTATTTAAAACTCTTCCTTATTTATAATAGTACTAATGTTACTATTATCACTGACTCTTAATGAATATAAGACTATAATATCAGTAATTGATCTTCCTCCTAGAGAGAGTTTCAATACATTTGTATACTTACAATATAAGAGTAGACAGGATTTCAAACTACTCCAGTAGTTTACCATGGAAAGTATATTATATGTGTTTGATATATATTATTAATAGTTTGTTTAAAGGTTACTCATATATCTATAATGGGTATCACAGTTTGGAATATTTCAGATAATGTCCTATGTCTTTTTTTTAAACTTGTTCATGTCAGACATAATACTGAACTACATTATGTATGAGAAATGGAGATAAACATTATAATCTGTGATTGTCTCTAACTACATTACGTATTTTAATGATAATGACAATATCTATTGTAACAATCAACTTATCTTTACTAAATGTTTTCAATGATATACCTCCAACGTGTAATTGGACATTTTATATGTCGATGTATTGTATGTGATGGAGTACTATGTTCTAATCCCATACAAGATACATTGATTCTAATGTCCTATTCCGTTATCTTAATGACCTTATATTACTATCACTGGTAAGATTCTCCTATCTCTATGAACCGATCTAGACCTACTCTGAGATGAGGGATACTCTACTTATAAAAAACTAGTATATAATCTCCATTATATAATTATTCTATGTTTTTTTTATCTCCTATCATATTGTGTACCTTATTGGGTGAGAGGAGGAGATTAGATCTGTTATTACAGTATAGTTTAATGTGTTTTATATCTGTATCTTTTATTATTAAATTTAATTCAACAATATAATAACTTATAATCTAGTTATTTTATCTATTACTACCATACTATACTTATTATAGTGTTAAATATTATAACATAATGAGTTTACATAATATTGGTTAAGTGATATATATATATCTCATGTGATATTATCTGTTATCATTATCATCTTTATGATAACATGTAGTGACTTTGTTTAGTATATCAGCTGTTGTCATGGTAATATCATTATTAGTTAATATTATTACAGTTATCGTATGTATAGAAGATGTTGATTCAATAGTAAGTTTTTATAATTAAAAGTAATATAATATTATATGATAATATTGTAACTAACATACTCAATGTTAAAATTAATACATGTATATGGTCTGGGGTTTATTAATTTAGGTTTTGGACATTATAATTAATTTCACATGAAGTAAAAATAGCATTCTAGGATTATCAATAATAAAATATTTCATTTGATATATTATGTTAGGAAGCTATAACAGCGAGATTGTTATCACTGACATGATAATAATGAAGGAGTGTGAGGCATAGTAGGTGTTATGTTATAAGACAATAACAACTAACTAAGTAAACTACAGTGTACTCTCTCTCTTCTCTCTCTCTCTCTCCTCTCTCTCTCTCTTTCCTAATATGTTAATAAAGGTTGTTTAATAGCATTTAGACAATATCTTAAGTCATGACAAGTTTAAGTAATCTATGTTACATATGAACAACACATAAATGGTGATGTTATAATAAACAGAGCAGATTTATTTCAGTTAGACTCTCTCTCTCTCTCTCTCCTCTTGTGTGGTGTTTTTTTATTATGTTAATAAAAGTGTTGTTCAAATTTAGTTTACAATATCTTAATAAACAAAAATTAATACATTAATTTAAATACTATATTTCGCATATTAACACTATTGTAAATGTTTTAGTTAAAATGAGGAACAAAACTTTTTTTTCAAAGTTATTATAAGATATATTAGTATATGAATATCAATGTATCATCAGTTTATTTTGTAGTGATGTAATAATGAATGTAATGTAGAACTCAGTATGGATCTAGTGAGAAGACAACATGGCTACTACTACTGATATTGTTCGTATCTATTATATATAAAATGTACAGGGTATGATTTATATTAATAACTAATGTACTATTTTAAATTTAGTTTTTCATATATAGCTATTTCAGTCGATATTTACTCCCATCTCCTACATTGCAGTCTAAATCAAAACTAGCACATTACCATGTTCCGTGGGTGATATTGTGTTGACTGTTCTACTGGCTTGTTAATGAAACTACTTCCTAATGATAATAATATTACTCAACTTGGTATTATTTACAATTGGAGCAGGATCACCTAACTCCAGTCTTACAATACCTGGGAGTATCCATATATAACAATACAGTAGTACATGTAATGCTGGCAGGACTTGTGAATGGCATTTGTTATGTTTATGTACATCAATTTCAGTCAATCGTATTCTGAGGTTGTTTTTTTTTGTGTTTTAAGGTAACACACTCTCTGATATATGTCATTATATCTCCTCCATCATTAGGTGAATTAGCTCAACGTGAATAAACAAGTTAATATGTCATGTACAAAGTCAGTATATTACACTTGTCCTGGTCTCCTCCTTTCCTCGTCTGGTTATCCATACCTGGTTATATCATCAATGTACTTATGGAGGAAAACTAGTTACACAGAACCTTACATCTTCTAATTATGGCAACATGGGTTCTGTCCAATGTGCCATTTTTTTGGTAACTATACAAATTTGGTAGCTGGTAATAAACTCAGCTGGAGAAGGAGAGAATAACTACTACAATCACTAGCATGTACCAGGAGGTATTATCACTATGGTTACTAATTATAATTTATTACTTTGATTTTTAGTTAATATAAGTAATATTTAGCAACTACCTTTTTATCAGATCAGGGTTCAATAGTTGGATACTAAATATAACAATATATGATTTGGTAAGTTACTCATTATGATATCTCTAAATACCTCATGTGTTGTGATATTAGGGAACTTCAACATAAGTCCACATACAGTGGAGTCAGCTCACTAAATGTAGTGTTATATATCCATGAAGCGGATAATTTTCTATATATACTAAATAATCCAATTTAATTCTAATGATGAAGGAGTTATTTTGTTAGCATCTATATTGTAAATATAACTGAGAATAAAAATAGGGAAGACAAGAATGAGTTTATCATTACCCAAGTGGCACTGTATTTGATTTGTATGTGTAATCAATGTACTAAGTAGTACCTTATAAATGACTTATAAATATTTTCTCATTCATAGGTACAAATGATTACATATGATATACTGAAGCGGTACCTATAAATATGAGCTAAGTAATATTGGTAGAATACTGTTACCGACAGCTGTCTCATTTTATAAGAGGAGCTATTGTGTAAAGGTTGTCTTATTTCATAAACTCCCTCCTTCTACCTACAGTAGTACATATCATTGATGTGTTCTCGCAGTATGTAGTAGTTACAGTAATTGGATGTACATGATCTACCTAGTGGTATATATAATATGTACTGTATGGAATATGAGGTAACTTGAAGAGGAGGGTAAACTATCAATCTACTTGGGTAATATCACTTATAAGTCACTATTACTGGAATTGGAACCAACTTACACATTTCTTGAAATAGACTTGTCCGTACATCACTTTATATGTTTACACTGGTAGAACAGTATTTCCTACTACATATCCCAGAGTCAACAAGTCCTTACTAGTAGGATCATTTGACTGTTTTGACCAGTGAAATACATCATTAGTGACATTTGTATCATTATTAATTCTAATGTATGTTAGATAGATGATACACAAGGTGAATAAAGTGTTTATAACAGCTGCTTGATTATATTAGGAGGTTAATAAATATGACAATACTATAAAACACTAGTAGTTCTCATTATTGATAAGTAGTAATAGTTGACTCGCAAAATGAAATTGTTGTCCAGTGTATATATTATTATGTAGGACTGTATATGTATTTATGTTAATATCTAGGTAGTCTAGTGGGAGCTCTGTGGCAGTTCTAATATGGTATGTACTGTAAAGTAATCTAGTGATAGTTGGATAAGGAAGACCTAAGTCCACTGAGACAAGGTAAACTAAGAGTGGGAATATTTGTAATGTGGTATTATCCCATTGTAGGTATGTACCATCTCATTAATCCATTAACAGATCCTGTTCTCTCATCACGTTATAATCAATATGAGCAGGTGATATGATCACCTAATAACACTACCTACTACTGCAAACTAGAGATGACGGACATGTGCAGGCACAATGCGCCTTTCTTATTGATAAAGGTATAAAGTAAGAAGTTAAAAGAAACAGTTCTGCCTTATTTGACTATAATCAGGTCACTATCATTTCAAATATGAACAACCGTAATGTTTATGTTATTAAAACAAACGATTTATTTATTTACCCCTCCTCTCTCCTCTCCCTTTGGTTTTTTTTAAATTTTAATAATTTGTTCAATTTATTTACAATACTTAATAAACAAATAAATAAAATTTAAATACTTATTTACTATTCAATTGTAAAATTTTAGGTTAAAAACCCAAAACTTTTTTTTAATTATATAAATACTGATATTGTTAGTGTATTTCAGATTTTATGATTAATAAGATTAATTCTCATATGGATCTTGAAAAAATTTCTACTGATTTTTTAGTATCATTTTTAAAATGTCGGTTGTTAATTTAATAACAATACTATTTTATTTATTTTTTTTATAACTGTTCAGTTCATTTTACTCCACTCCTAGTATTTGGGTCTATCAAAAGACATTTACCAAGTTCATAGATCAACTGTGGGATTTACTTGGCGTTATGAACTACTTCTAAATAAAATATTACTCAACTTGGTATTTTAAATTGACAGGAACTAATCGTCTTACTAAACCCGATATCCTCAATATAACAATACGTATAACATTAATCTGGCCCTTGTGAATGGCATGGTTTTTCAACCATTCAATTATTCTGGAATAAAGGTAAACACCCCTGATAATTTCTTATATCCCTCTCATTAGTCCATCTGCTTCAACAACTTAATATGTATTACAAAGCAGTATAAAATGTTCCTGGTCTCCCCTTTCCTCTGGTACCAATCTTTAATCATCAATGTTTTATGGGGGAAACTTTAACAAACACAACTCTTTCTATAACATGGCTACCTACTGTCCCCTCAATTTGGTAATAACAATTATTACTGTATAACTCACTGGAAAGGAGGAAACTCTACATACTCATTACCAGAGGTATTATCCTATGGTTTAAATTAAATTTTACTTTTCTTTTATTAATAATAATTTAAAACTCCTTATCATCAGTTAATAGTTGGAACTAAATATAACAATATAATTTTGGTAATTTTACAAATTTGATATCCTAGATACCTCAGTTTGAATTTAAACCACAAGTCCAAACCTGAGCAGCTCATAAACTTTTATTAAAAAAGATAATTCTTCTATATATCAAATAATCCATAATTCTAACTGAGAAGGATTATTGTTGTTACCATTTATTGAAATTAAACTGGAAAAAATATGGAAACAAAATTTATCATTACCATGGACTGTTTTTGATATAACAAACATTACTAGTAAGCATTATAATCTTAAATATTTTCTCTTCATTGGTAATAATTTAGTGAAGCACCCTAATAATGCTGAGTAAATTTGGGAATATGTTACCTTCTTTTATAAAGGGCTATTTTAAAGGTTGTCTTATTTCATTAACCTCCTTACCTACGTATAACAATCATTGATTTTCCCAGTATGTAATACGTAATTAATTTACATATGATCTACCATGGTATATAAAATTATATATATATTGAAAGGAGGGAAACTTCAGTCATTGGGTAATATCTCTAAATCCTAATGATTTGAAACCAACTTACCATTTCTTAAATGATTGTCCTAAATCATATTATGTTTCCATGGGTAACAATTACTACATATCAATACAATCTACTAAGATCAGTGACGTTTACCATAAATAATCATTAGTACATTTTTACATTTTTTCTCTTGTATTTATTAATGATACACAATTAATAAATTTTAAAAGCTCTGAATTTAGGAGTAAAAATATACAATATAAAACACGTGTTATATTAAAATTATAAAAATTTTTGACTCTCAAAATGAAAATTTTGTCATTTTTATATTTTAGTAACGATAATTTTTTTAAATCTGGTATCTAGGGTTGGTCATTCAAACTGTATGTATTAAGTAAATGTGAAGTTGGGAAGAACAACTAATACGAACAAGGTAATACTAAAGTGGGAATAATTTGAAATGGTTTACCTTGTAGTATGTCCATCTCCTTTTCCTTAACAGATACGTCCCCCATCAATTTTACCTAATATAGAATTTGATATATCCTAAAAATACCTACTCGAACTAGAGTAAAGACATGGCAGCAATGGATGAAAAGTATTAAAGAAGTTAAAGAAACAGCGCTCTTTTACTTT
>NW_024535933.1:0-10809 GCF_016097555.1 Gigantopelta aegis
AATTTACATTTGTTTGTCTCAACGGGGCCGCCCACCGTCGCATAATGGACTCGAC
This sequence comes from Gigantopelta aegis, assembly GCF_016097555.1. Lineage (NCBI taxonomy): Eukaryota > Metazoa > Mollusca > Gastropoda > Neomphalida > Peltospiridae > Gigantopelta > Gigantopelta aegis. The sequence goes on from NW_024535933.1 coordinate 56, forward strand.
CCCAAATATACAAGAATTAATACCACCAGTGGCGCTCTAGTGGTGTCCGATTAACAAAACAAACTTTACAATTCAAACAAACGTGTTAATAGCAACACCCCTGTTATAAATACATTACAATATATATAGACAATATAAATAATTTACTAAATATATCATAATAAAATATAAAATATATTTGAATAGTATTTTTATGTCAACGAACGATTGTGTGAAAACCATATTTGCACGAATTGCGACATAAAAATGGTCCATTTTTATCAGATGCATTTTTCCTAAGTTTTGACAATACCTTTCGTTTTTTTGTTAATATATTTTTCTTATGGAGCACCAATTGTTTCGTTGGCACTTTTGAAGAAAAGTTACTTCACCATGAACCTTTAAAAATAAATATGAATAACAATTCCTGTCATTTTATTGTTAAATTAATAATTATGTAATACTACTACTGTGAAAACATACCTGACAAACCCTATATAGAACTCAGTTAAACTTTAACTTACACTCAACGACAGAACATTGTCTTATCATTATTTGGCTTCGTTGTCAATTAGTTTTAGATATTTTACCGTCATTGCACTTCATATCAATTTGTTATAGGTACTATTGTTTAAATTATAGTTTTCATTTTTCAAAGACGATAAGATGAATTAGTAATCATCGAACTAAAACAAACAAACAAAAACAAACAAAGAAGAAAAAAACGATTAAGCTATACTGACCTCAATAATTAGATCATAATACTTTACAAGATAATTTATTATTGAATTTGTTTTGACCATCTCAATAGCATGCATTAAATGTATGCATTTTTTTCTTCTCACAAAAGTCACTTTTTAGTTGTAGAAAAAATATATTTTTTAATAACTGCATTTGTTTTATTTGTATAGTAACTAAATATATACTCTCTCAGTAGACAGAAACGTACAGTTAAAAATGGAACACATCACCTACATCAGTTTTGCTTATGTGACATACTAATTTTTTGCTCTCATTGTTAATCTATCTACCAGTTGTATAGGAAGTCTGGCATTTCCAGTTCTAAATTTACTCAGTATTATGATATTTTTGACCGAAACAAAGTTCTTATTAAAGTACATACTTGAACATTCTGTAGTTAATACTTTTATATGAGTCAGGTTTATCACTATTCCATTTTTGTATTGGTAACATAATCGTTTAACAGCAAGGTTTAAACACAAAACATTCACCCATGAAATCGAATGGAAATCATATAATTAGATAGTGAGCACGACACACTGTTTTAAGGATACAACACTTGGTCGAAAGACAGTCCATATTGCTTGTACTGAAATACAACAGGTATATATATATATATATATATACAGTCAAACCTGTATATAACGGCCACCCAAGGCACCTGACAAAAGTGGCCGTTATAGAGAGGTGACCCTTATATACAAGTTCAAAAGAATATCACAACTGTCATAAAAAAAAAATGTCACATTTTTAAACCATTCATTCCCACACTAGCTTGTTTATGTCATCATTGCCTGTTGCTTTCTTCTGCCTTTTTCTTTTGGCTGAAACATTATTGTCAAAATCGGCCAGAACATCGGCTTTCCTTTTTAAAACAGAATTAATCTGAAAACGTCCTACACCAAAATGATCGGCGATCTTTCACGCACTTAAATTGCCTCTTTCTCAGATTTGTTAATAAACGTCGATTCTCTCTTCTATACGTTAAAGGCTGTACTAGTTTTCGGTGGCAATGTTATTCGTTAATATATTTCGCAAACGCTAACATTTGACTTGCAGAAGATATTTTTGTGTAATTGAAGGTTATTACCCATGTGGCATGTTTTGACTCATTTGTTTTTGTTTCATGTCACCGCCTAATCCTTCAGTGGAGTATGACCGTTGATTACAGCTGAATAAAATCAGGAGTCGCTTAAAAAAATCCGAACACGGGACATCTGCAATGACCGCCGCCTTCAGCTTATTCATGTTTATTTACCAATCATGTCTGGCTTAGACATAAGGAAACAAGCTATAATTCCTAATACCTCATTTGTTTGGTTTCTCGAGACTTAATAGAGTTACTCATACATACAAATTACATTATGTACAGCCAATGGGAAGTCGTGTCTACGATTCGTGAGGATGCTGATTAACCAATCGAATTACACCACCAGTATCTGGCGTGTCACGGCGAAGTTACTGAGGTGTCTGTTTGTTTTCACATTACGATCGAGAATTACAATGGAATCTTTACTTTGACAGAAAATAAACCAAAAGCTAGAGACATGGGCCAGATAAAAACACATTAAAATTTATAATTTTTAAGCATGATTGACCAAGTAAAGACATACCAGGGTAAAAAAATAAACCAAAAACCGTCTTTTACGTAACGATCTTCTTGTGACCGTTATTAGCAGGTTCAACCTGTGATTTGGGGTGAAAAATAGTGACCGCTGGCCGTTATGGACAGGTGAACCGGTATGCACAGGTCAAATAAGGAAGGAAATGCATTGGGAGGGATTTATAGTGACCGTTATAGGCATGTGACCGTTATGTACAGTGGTGACCGTTAGACCAGGTTCGACTGTGATATATATAGTATATATATATATATATATATATATATATATATATATATATATATAATATATATTATATATATCAGTAATTAAGTGGACAACGGTGAAACGTAAAATATCTACCATACACTTTACCTGATCAGATATCTCAGTAAAGACATGCTGGTTGTATATTAAACATTTAAGTCATATCAATAAATCAGAAAATTGTTGGACGGAAGAGGACCATTCACACTAACAAGGTTACGGTAACAACGACTAGCGAACACACGTACACACACACGCCCACAATATCTGTGTCAGTATGTCTGTATGTTTTAATTATTTTTTATTTATTGTCCCCAGAAACAAGAGCACTGTCAAATTTGGGGACCTCGAATCGTTACTGTAAATTTGTATACTGTAGACGTTCTTGTTTTTTTAAAACATATTATTTCCACCAATTGTTTATACCATATGAATTATAATTAACTTGCTTTTGTGTAATATCAAAGTCTTCTTGTTAAAAAGAAGAAATCAAAATAATCAAAATAATAAATAAAGAAAAGAAAAGAAAAAAGAAAGAAAAGAAAGATCATTCTGGGGATCAGAAAGGAGAGAACGAATAAAGAAAGGAAGTCACGAAAGGGAAAGGGCTAGTTTGTATTCTTCCACTCTGCAGTATACGCATAACTAAAACATCCATTTCTAAAATACCTTTTCATGATGTAAGAGGGGTTTTTTTTCTCTGTTTAATACGATTCAACCATGGTGTCCATTTTTCGGTGAATTCTTTATAACCACAGTTCTTTTTTAAAAAAAGAAAGTATTTCTCTATTGCAAATTGTTGTTGTAAATAATATTTATTTGCTAATGTATTTAATTTGTGTTTCTACGTTCTCATTCTGTAGATATAATATTTTATGTTAATTGTATGCCAGTTCATAAATCTGCTTTTTTCATTGTCTATTTCAGCAAATATTATTATTTTCTTTTTGAACTGAAGGTTTACACCAGTTTCAACCAAAATCCATTTTTCTACTTCTTGTCATAGTTCATATACTATTTTACAGTCATAACATTTTTTGTGTAATGTTTCAGGTATTAAATTGCAAACACTGCATGCATTTGATTGTATATAATGTATCTTGTATAAAAGAGTATTGGTGGGTAGAATTCGTTGTATTAATCTATATTGGAGTCAAAACAGTGTTGAATCTTTTTTAGGCATTTGAATGTTAAAACATTATATTTTTCCATGCTTGCAGTTCTACAATAAATCCGTCATTCTCATATTTTATTTGTGATTTTAGTGTTGTAGTTTTGCAATTTATTAACATGTACATGTCATTGCATCCCTTTGCGTTTTTTTAGAAGTTTCAATGTTAATGGAAAACTCGGGCTATTCTTCTTTTTAACATTGTCACTTTTTAAATAGTGGTTTTCACTTTCAGTGTTTTATCAAAACATGTATGTTGTTCAACACAATTCGATATTGAATTGAATTCAAAACAATTGTTGTAATGTTTCCGGTATTAAATTGCAAGAGTATTGGTGGGTAGAATTCGTTGTATTAATCTATATTGGAGACACAATAGTGTTGAATCTTTTTTAGGCATTTGAATGTTAAAAGATTATATTTGCTTGCAGTTCTACAATAAATCGGTCATTCTCATATTTTATTTGTGATTTTAGTGTTATAGTTTTGTAATTTATTAACATGTACATGTCATTGCATCCCTTTGCGTTTTTAGAAGTTTCAATTTTAATGGAAAACTCGGGCTATTCTTCATTTTAACATTGTCACTTTTTAAATAGTGGTTTTCACTTTCAGTGTTTTATCAAAACATGTATGTTCAACACAATTCGAGATTAAGGCCAATGCATATAACCAATACATATATATTTTTAATACAATCAGTCACCCCGAAGTACCCAACCACCTACCAAATTTCAGCTAAATCGGCTCAGAACCGTTCATACAAAATGGCACAACAGAGGCGTCAATAATAATAATAATAATAATAATAATATTAATATTAATAATAATAATAATAATAATAAATAACAATAATAATAATAATAATAATAATAAATAATAATAATCGCACCTAATAATAATAATAATAATAATAATAATAATATTTATCCTATAACTTACCCATGATATCCATATCTTAAACCCATGTGATAATTTACTTAATCAACCCGGATAATAATGGTATGCAAATTTACAAGGTCTCTTAGGTAATGTGTTGCTGTGGATGGGTCATTTGCCTACAAGCCAGCAAGACGCGTGTACCTGAGCGTAACGTTTTCAAAGATTTGTTTAAAATGCGTGACGTCAAACTAATCTGTGCTAATCGTGATGACGTCATATTATCGATGGCGGAGACTTTAGTACTGTGATTTACTAAAACAATTTATTAGAATATTATTTTAGAAGTGTTATAGGATAAATAGAATTCGCTACTCGTGTGTTTTAATATATAAAATGTCGGCAGAGCCTCGACAAATATAGATTAACATAAACTCGGTTCATATTTTCCATATTAAAAATACTCGTGACGAATCCCCCCACCTCTATCTCTCTCTCTGTCTCTGTCTCTGTCTGTCTGTCTCTCTATCTCTCTCTCTCTCCCTCTCTATGTCTCTCTCTCTCTCCTCTTTTCTCTCTCCCAAACTCTCTCCCTCTCTCTCTCTCTCTCTCTCTACTCTCTCTCTCTCCGCTCCTATCCTCCTCTCGGCTCATCTCTATCACTCCCCTCTCCTCTCCGCCTCAGTCTCTCTACTCTATATTCTATTATATATATATATAGATATAGATATATATATTGTTTACTAGTATTCAAAACATAAATGTAACACGTTTATCATATAATCAACATGTTCAAAGCTTAAAGGGACATTACTGAGTTTGCTACAATTGGTAAGCTGTTATCGACTAACAGAGACTTTTCTAAAGATTGTAATTACATATCCAATATATTTTTTCTGCATAAAATATTAGTGGCTGTATATTAAACGTGTTTCGGATCATTCTAATATCTTTAACAACGTCAAATTTTATTTTATTTCCTAAAATCCAGTTTGGGCTTCTTACAACTATTAAGACGACCAGAAACACATTGAATATACAGACACTGATATTCTAAACAAGAAAATATATTTAATATGTAAGTTTAATCGTAGACATATTTTATTAGTCGGAAACATCTTACAATGCAGCAAACTCGGGAATGTCCCTTTAGGTTAAACATTTTGTTGAAAGTTACTCTATTTTTCACCTTTTGAATTTTTCTCTTTTTTGGTCTTTGGTTGCTTTCGGATTCCACTCCATTCTCCACTATCAAAGTAGTCCACCAGCCGCAAATGTTGACAGGTAAAACAAAAGAAAAAAAGTTGTTTTGTTTAACGACACTACTAGAGCACATCGATTTACTAATCATCAGCTATTGGATGTCAAACATTTCGTAATTTTTTACTAATACACTTAGAGCGGAAGTCCGTTACATGTTTCCATTAGTAGCAAGGGATCTTTTATATGCACCATACCACAGACAGGATAACACATACCACGGCCTTTGATATACCAGTCGTGGTGTTATGGCAAGAAGTTTTACAGAAAACACGCTACATTTATTTCCCGTAATAAAAGGGCAAGTTTGCAGTAAACCAATAATCAAACACTAATTCTAATTCACTGCATGTAACGCGAAATTTGATTGGGTAATCAAACCCATCTGCGGAAGTAAAGCCAGCATGAACGTGTTGGAAGCCACCGGCCTCCATGGTGTCGTGGTTAAGCCATCGGACATAAGGTTGGTAGGTACAGGGTTCGTAGCCCGGTACCGGCTCCCAATCAGAGCGAGTTTTAACGACTCAGTGGATATGTGTAAGACCACTACACCCTCTTCTCTGTCCCTAACCACTAACCAATTAACACCTAACCTACTGTCCTGGACAGACAGGCCAGGTAGCTGAAGTGTGTGCCCAGAGCAGCGTGACTGAACCTTAATTGGATATAAGCACAAAATAGGTTGAAATGAATGAATGAATGAATGTTTAACGAATGAATGAATGTTTAACGACACCCCAGCACGAAAAATACATCGGCTTTTGTTGTGTCAAACTCTGGTAATGCAAACAAATAAAGTGAATAAAGTGATGATCAACATCAATATAAAAATTCAAGATTTAAATAAAAACAGTGTAAAAAACTGTGCAAAAATACAAATATCACAGATAGATACTGACTTTTACTCAAAATTTCATTTCTGCTGTATTGGCCATTCTCAAAAAGAATGTTACACCCCTGCACCACAGTGAGGTTACAGCACGCGCAGGGGAATGAACATGTTTGAAATATGGGTATTGTCGTTAATAAAACAATAAACTAAAAAACAACAACAACAAAAAATGATATTACAAGCAGTAGTTGAACTACATATAAAAACGTATTCTTAAATCTACTTGCGCTCTAATTATTTTTTTAAGGCGGATGATTTGAAACAGGATAGTAGTGACCACGTTTTTGTTAACACTGCTGGCTTCTTCTAAGACTATATATAAAAATTACGAAATGTTTGACATCCAATAGCCGATGATTAATATAAAAAGAAAGTTTGTTTTGTTTAACGAAACCACAAGAGCACATTGATTTATTAATGATCGGCTATTGGATGTCAAACATATGGTAATTTTGACAGTCATAGAGAGGAAACCCGCTACATTTTTTCCATTAGTAGCAGGGGATCCTTTATAGGCACCATCACACAGGCAGGATAACACATACCACGGCCTTTGATATACTAGTCGAGATGCACTGGCTGCAACGAGAAATAATCCAATGGGTCAGATGATTAATGAATAATTGTGCTCTAATGGTGTCGTTAAACAAAACAAACTTTAACTTTAACATTTAATTGAGAAGTGTTATCTGACTAGTTTATAAACTTGTTATTGTCTGTGATGCGCCCAGTAGTAAAACGATCGTTTGATGCGCGGTCGGTCTAGGATCGAACCCTGTCGGTGGACCCATTGGGCTATTTCTCGTTATAGCCAGTGTTCCACACCTGGTTTAACAAAGGCCGTGGTATCTGGGATGTTGCATATAAAATATCTCTTATATGCAATAAAATATGTTTCAATCAATCAAAGGCCGTGGTATGTGCTATCCTGTCTATTGGATGGTGCATACAGAAGATCTCTTGCTGCTAATCGAAACGAGTAGCCCATGAAGTGGAGACAACGGGTTTCCTCTTTCAATATATGTGTGTTTCTAACTATATGTCTGACGCCATATAACCGTAAATAAGATGTGCTGAGTGCGTCATTAACTAAAAACATTTCCTTTGTCTGTGAAGAAATCTGCACTATTGTGCATATTATTGTGAGAACCTGTACGTCATCCAGTAAATATTCCAGTAAAATTCAAATGTTCTTTACTGGAATCGATTAATCACTGGAAAACAGTCCACGTTAACATTACTAGTGTACATATTATTACTAAACAAAAACCTCTTTTATATGGTTATCACAGCGTAATGTTGAAAATAGAGAATACATGAGTGGCCGTTAGATACCATTTATCGCACGAGTTGTTTTAAAATGTATCTAACGAGCGTTATTGTTACTAGTGTACACATTATTGCTAAAAAAACACCAATACATTTCTGATCCCAAATTGATTATGCATATTGATAATAATAATAGTAGGTTGTTTTGTTTAACGACACCACTAGAACATATTGATTTATTAATCATCAGCTATTGGATGTGTGCCTCGTTAAATAAAAACATTTCCTTTATCTCTGATGAAATCTGCACTATTGTGCATATTATTGTGAGAACCTGTACGTTATCCAGTAACTATTCCAGGCAGGAAAATGTAAATGTTCAGCTTACTGGAATCGATTAATCACTGGAAAACATGGATCCACGATATGATTCTATGTGCAACATTATTACAAAAAAAAACCCAACCGACATATGGTTATCCCAGCGTAATGCATATTGTTAAATAGAGAATACTAAGTCGCCGTTCGATTACCATTGATTTTCGCACGATATATTGTTTTATGGAAAATGTATAAAAACGAGCGTTATTGTTATTATTATTAAACAACCGGTACAGCAAATGACAATAAATTACAAATTATATTATGCATAATATGAGATGTAATAATATGTTGTTTTTGCAAACGATACCATTAGAGCATATTGACTTAATTATCATCGGCTTTTATATTGTCAAACATTGAGATAAATCTGACACATAGTGATCAGTACTTGTGACCTCTACATTTTCCTAATGCAATCTGAGTGTTATATCTTTTCCAATGTGCACTTTCTCACAATTGTAAAGCACATACCACGGACTGTCTGTAACAGGCTGTGGTGTCACTGGCTGGAACGGGAAAAAACTGAATGGATCCATCGTGGTGATTCGATCCTGCAACGCAAGCACCTCAAGCGATAACTCAACCGACTGAGCTAAATCCCGCCGCTTATGGACAGCGTAACATTACTAGAGCGTCTATGTTGAAAACATATTTTAAACATGGCTTACCTATCAATGTTTATAATCATAACACTATTTATACTGATCGCTCGCTTGATGCGCTGTCGGTTTGGGATCGACCCCCACGGTGTACCCGTTAGGATATTTCTCGTTCCAGCCAGTGCACCACAACTGGTATATCAACCGCCGTAGTCTGTGGAATGGTACATATAAAAGATACCTTGCTACTGATGAAACAATGTAGCCGGTTTCCTCTCCAAGACTATATGTAAAAATTACCAAATGTTTGACATCGAATAGCCGACCGGCCTCGGTGGTGTCGTGGTTAGGCCATCGGTCTACAGGCTGATAGGTACTGGGTTCGAATCCCAGTCGAAGAATGGGATTTTTTAAATCCAGATACCGACTCCAAACCCTGAGTGTGTGCCCCGCAAGGCTCAATGGGTAGGTGTAAACCACTTGCACCGACCAGTGATCCATAACTGGTTCAACAAAGGCCATGGTTTGTGCTATCCTGCCTGTGGGAAGCGCAAATAAAAGATCCCTTGCTGCTAATCGGAAGAGTAGCCCATGTAGTGGCGACAGCAGGTTTCCTCTCAAAATCTGTGTGGTCCTTAACCATATGTCTGACGCCATATGATCGTAAAATAATGTGTTGAGTGCGTCGTTAAATAAAACATTTCTTTCTTTCCAATAACCGCAGATTAATAAATCAGTGTGATCTAGTGGTGGCGTTAAACAAATAAACAAACTTTAAAGGCGCGGACCCTAGTTTCAACTGGTAAAAATGGACACTAAGTTTAGTTAATCCACCAACCTGTAACACATTTGGATAAAGTTACAACAGAGTGAAAGAAGAGTCTGTGACGTTAACACAGGAAAATAGCCTTAAAGCGACATTCCCGAGTTTGCTGCATTGTAAGATGTTTCCGACTAATAAAATATTTCTACGATTAAATTTACATATTAAATATATTTTCTTGTTTGGAACATCAGTGTCTGTATATTCAGTGTGTTTCTGGTCGTCTTAATATTTATAAGAAGCCCACACTGGGTTTTGTCTTCAGATAATTTCGTACGTACGAAAAAATGAAATTTAACCTAGTAAATTTAAACTAGAACGATCAGAAACACGTTTAATATACAGCCAGTAATATTTTATGCAGAAAAATATATTTGATATGTACTTACAGTCGTCAAAACGTCTCTGTTAGTCGATAACATCTTTAAAATTGCAGCAAACTCAGGAATGTCTCTTTAAACATAGACTAGAACTCGAATCAATAACCGCTACTTCTGAGACGCACGTGTGGGTTTTTTTAAATATAAAAAATGCATTTTGTGGTATTTGAAACAACAGGATGACCAGAATCACAGAAATTGATATTCTAAACAATAAAATATAAGTAATGTATGATTTCAGTGATCATAAACGCATCTAATGGTGAAAAATATGCTGTAGTTTTTACAAACTAGGGATTGTCTCTTTAACTTTTAACCTTTTACTCGCTCTAGTGTTCGAAATAATTCAAGTTTCTTACACACCCGTTGCTTAGAACATCATTTGTTATTTTTGATAACACATACTTGTTCACACATCTACGTGTGTTAACAATTTCAAGACATACGACTGGCTGCTCCAAGGTGATACACAGAGCGAGATGTATGTAAGTCTGGGGCCTAAATTCCAC
>NW_024535934.1:0-11610 GCF_016097555.1 Gigantopelta aegis
TTAAGATAACAAATGCAACTAACTAAGGGCTTAAAGCTCATTGAATTTAAGTCCACGCGAGATATAACAACACCAAGAATTATTGATACATCGAACTGTATTTATTTGAACATGGTGTAGCGAGAGACAGGAGTGTCTTTGGATTACTGCAAATCCACTCATAATGACCTTGCTGAAGGAATCGCAGTTTCCTTCGTTCTGTCGCCCAAACAACCGCTAAATAAGTCATGACTCCATCGTTGCTACAACTTGTATACTGTCTAAATATTTCTAGCCAACTATATACCAAACGTGATGCACTACAAATGCACTAAAGCTAAGGGCTAAAGCTCAGTTACATGTAAAGTCAGCTATTTATACTGACCACACTTGACTGTATTTACTTCCCCTTGGGCTTATAGCGCGGAGCATTATTGTCTTGGGATTTATGGCATTACGCAACACCGATGTCACTATGATTTGGCTGAATGGAAATCTGGTTCCCTGCCTTCTGTCTTGCTAAACATCCGCTTATAAACAAAGTTATGAATCATTGGTTGCTAAAAACGAAGTAATGCTATGGATTTCTAGTACAAAATATTACAAGTTCATACTATAAATGCACTAAACTAAGGGCTAAGCTCATTAATTTAAAGTCAAGCTATATGTACAAGCACACTATTGACTGTATTTACTTGCCCTTGGGTAAAGCCGAGGAACATTATTGTCTTGGATTTACTGCAAAGAAACACTGTCAAATGATTTTGGCTGAATGGATTTAGTTTTTTCCTCTGTTTTGCTAACAGCCCTGACAAATAAAAGTAGTGAATGATTGTTTCCTAAATCGAATAATGCTGTCTAGGATTTCAGGAAAACCTGTATACAAGTCGTGAATGATTGCTCGCTACAATGAAGCAATGCTGTCTAGGATTTTCTAGTACAAACCCTTTACAAGCTGATACTATACCAAAGAAACACAATGGGGGTAAAAAAACGCCTGCAGAAATAAAAGTTGTGACTATTGGTTTCGAAATGCTGTCTAAAGATTTCTAGTACAACATTTGTGACAAGCTTACTGATGTATCTTTAGTTCTTATAGAGGACTCCAACTGTAAATATCCTCCGGCAACAGGTGGTACAAAAAGAATTACATCTGCTTTTGCTCTTTCATACTGAAATGCCTCCTCTACGATCTCAACTTGACAATACCACGGTATATCAGACCCACCTAATAAAAGATAAAATATTTAATGATAATTATTGCTGTTTTCACTCACAATATCACAATTTTAGCACTTCATTTAGTTAAAGCTCATGAATTTAAAGTGCAGCTAAAATACTAACGCACATGTAAGTATTGACACTTGACTTAGACTTATTTTCCCTTTGGGCTATAGCGAGGACATTATCATCTCAGATTTACTGGAGAGAACACTGTCAAATGATTTGGCTGCATGAAATTCTGGTTCCTTCTTCGTCTGCTAAACAGCCCTGCTGAAAATAAACTCGTGACTCATTGGTTGATAAAAAGGAAGTAATGCTGTCTAACATTTCTCTTACAACCTTTATAAGCTGATACTACATTAAACTAAGGGCTACAGCTCATTGAATTTAAAGTCAAGCTATATATACTAACACACCTCTTCATTGTATTTACTTGCCCTTAGGATATAGGACCATTAAACCTTATTGTTTTGGATTTACTGCAGGAAACACGTCAAATTTTTTGGCTGAATGAATCCCGTTTCCTTCTTCTGTCTTGCTAAACAGCCCTGTAGAAATCAAGTCGTGACTCTTGGTTGCTACTAAGAAAGAAGTAATGCTTCTAAGATTTCTAATACAAACCTTTTTCAAGCTGATACTGATACAAAAGAAGACATATGGGGGTAAAAAGCCTTTTATACTGGTTATTAAGTGTATATATTCCAGAGCTCAGGAAATGCGACCTAGTGTTAAAATGACTTATTGACCAGGCTTCTTAGATAAATAACACTTGCAACTAAACCTAAGGACTAAAAGCTCCACTGACTTTCAAGGTCAAGCTATATACGAACTCAAAAGAGTCTTGTACACACTGTATTTACTTGATAGCCTACTGGCCCTGTAGCGAGGAACATTATTGGCTGGATTTACTGCAGAAGACATGTCACATGATTTTGGCTGATTGAATCTGTTCCATTATTCTAGTTGCTAAACTCCCTGTAGAAATAAAGTCATGAATCTTTAGTTGCGCAAACCGAAGTAACATTGCACTAAACTAAGTGGCTAAATCTCATGAATTTAAAAGTCAAGCTATATAATTAACACACTTGACTGTATTTACTTGCCCTGGGCTATAGCGCGAACAGTTTTTTGTGTTGATTTACTGCAGAGAACACTGTCATAATGCCTGGCTGAACAGAATCCAGCTTTCATTATTCTGTTTTTCGTAAAAAAAACCTGCAGAAATAAAGGGTCATGACTCCTGTTGCTAAAACAGCGTAAGTCGGGATTAGTCAAAGATTTCTAGCACAAACTATTACAACGTGATACTACAAGTTGGACTAATCTAAGGGCTAAAGCTCATTAAATTTAAACTCAAATTTAAACTCATATATGGTAACTAACACACATTGTAATTACTTGCGCTTGGCTTGGGCTATAGGCAAGGAATATTACTGTCTTGTGCGTATTAGGTGGTTACTGCATCGTCGAACACTGTCTGTACTGTAATGATTTGAGACTGATTGGAACTTCTAGTTCCTTCTACGTCTTTTGTCGGGTGTAAACAGCTACTGTTGCTAAACAGCCCTGTTCAAATAGGTCATGAATCATTCGTTGCTAAACGAAGTAAAATGCTATGGATTTCTAGTAACAAAATATTACAAGTTCATACTACAAATGCACTAAACTAACGGCTAAAGCTCATTAAATTTTAAGTCAAGCTACATATACTAACACACATTACTGTATTTACTTGCCCTTGGGTTATAGCGAGGAATATTATTTCTTGGATTACTGTTGATAACACTGTCGAATGATTTTGCTGAATGGAAGCTAGTTCCTTCTTCTGTTTTGCTAAACAGCCATGTAGAAATAAAGTCATGAATGATTGGTTGCCTAAAACGAAGTAATGCTGTCCTATGATTTCTAGTACAAACCTTTACAAGCTGATACTGATACCAAAGAAGACACAGTGGGGATAAAAAGCCCTGCAGAAATAAAGTCTTGACTCATTGGTTGCGAAAATGCTGTCTAAGATTTCTAGTACACATTGTGACAAGCTTACTGATGTTATCTTTAGTATTATATGGGCTGAACTGTATAATATCCTCTGGCAACAGCTGGTACAAGAATTACATCTGCTTTTGCTCTTCCAGTATTGAAATGCCTCTTCTACGATCTCAACTGAAATACTAGGTATATCAGAACCCACCTAATAATAAAGATAAAATATTTAATGATAATTATTGGCTGTGTCACTCACAAATAACACAGTTTTAGCACCTTCATTAGTAAAGCTCATTGAATTTAAAATAAAGCTATATATAACTAACACAACTTCACTGTATTTACTTGCCCTTGGGCTATAGCGAGGAACATGATTGTCTTGGATTTACTGCAGAGAACACTGTCAAAGATTTGGATGAATGGGACTCTGGTTCCTTCTTCTGTCTTGCTAAACAACCCTGTAGAAATAAAGTCATGAATCTTTGGCTGCAAAAACAAACTAACGATGAACTAACTAAGGGCTAAAGCTCATTGAATTTAAAGTCAAGCTAGATATAGCTAACATACTTGACTGTATTTACTTGCCCTTGGGCGATAGCGAGGAACATTATTGTTTGGATTTACTGCAGAGAACACTGTCAAATGATTTGGCTGAATGGAATCTGGTTCCTTCTTCTGTCTTGCTAAAACAGCCTGTAAGAAATAAAGTCATGAATCTTTGGCTGCAAAAACAAAGTAACGATGAACTAAACTAAGGGCTTAAACTCATTGAATTTTAAAGTCAAGCTATATATACTAACATACTTGACTGTATTTACTTGCCCTTGGGCTTATAGCGCGGAACACTTATTGTCTTGGATTTACTGCAGAGAACACTGTCCTATGACTTGGCTGAATGGAATCCAGTTCCTTCTTCTGTCTTCCTAAACAACCCTGCAGACATAAAGTCATGACTCCATGGTTGCTAAAAGGAAGTAATACTGGTCTACGATTTCTAGTACAAAATATTACAAGCTCATACTACATAAGCAATAAACTAAGGGCTAAAGCTCACTGAATTTAAAGTCAAGCTAGATATACTAACACAAATGAAGAATTGATACACTGACTGATATTATTTGCCCATGGGCTGTAGCGAGGAACATTAGTGTCTCGGATTTACTGCAGAGAAAACACTGTCAAATGATTTGGCTGAATGGAATCTGCTTCTTTCTTCTATCTTGCTAAACAGGCCTGTGGAAAGAAAGTCATGAATCTTTGGTTGCTAAAAACGAAGTAGAACCATGCGCTGAACTAAGGGCTAAAGCTTATTGAATTTAAAGTCAAGCTAGATATACTAACACAAATGAAGTATTGATACACTGACTGTATTTATTTGCCCATGGGCTGTAGCGAGGAACATTAGTTTCTCGGGATTTTTACTGCAGAGAACGCTGTCAAATGATTTTACTGAATGGAATCTGGTTTCCTTCTTCTATCTTGCTAAACACCCTGTCGGAAAGAAAGTCATGAAATCTTGGTTGCTAAAACGAAGTAACTATGCGCTGAACTAAGGGCTAAGCTCATTGAATTTGAATTTAAAGTCAAGCTATATATACTAAACACACTTGACTGTATTTACTTGCCTTGGGCTATAAAAGGAAAACATTATTGTCTTGGATTTACTGCAGAGAACACTGTCAAATGATTTGGCTGAATGGAATCTAGTTCTTCTTTCTTCAAACAGCCCTGTAGAAATAAAGTCACGAATTGATTGGTTGCTTTAAAACGAAGTAATGCTGTCTAAGATTTCTTGTAACAAAACATTTAAAGCTGATACTAATACCAAAGAAGACACACAGGAGGGGTAAAAACCTTTTAAAAACACTTGACTAATATTATTCAGACTTGCTACATTGTACTAAATATACTGATTATTAAAGTGTATATATTACAGAGACAAGGAAAGGTGACCATATATGTTTTAAAATGAAAACTTATTACAGGGCTTAGTTAAGATAACAAATGCACTAAAACTAAGGACTAAAGCTCATTGAATTTCAAGCTAGATATACTAACATAATGAAAGTATTGATACAATGACTGTATTTATTTGCCCAATGGCTGTAGCGAGGAACATTATTGTCTTGGATTTACTGCAGAGAACACTGTCAAATGACTTGGCTGAATGGAATCTGGTTCCTTCTTCTATCTTGCTAAACAGCCCTGCAGAAATAAGTCATGACATCTTTGGTTTGCTAAAACGAAGGTAACGATGCCACTAAACTAAGGGCTAAAGCTCATTGAATTTAATGTCAAGCTATATACACTAACACACTTGACTGTATTACTTGCCCATGGGCTATAGCGAGGAACATTATTGTCTGGGGGATTTTACTTGCATTGAACACTGTCAAATGATTTGTCTGAATGGAATCTGGTTCCTTTTTCTGTCCTTGCCTAAACAGCCCTGTAGAAATATAGTCCCATGAATGATTGGGTGCTAAAATGAAGTAATGCTGTCCTAACATTTCTAGTACAAACCATTGCAAGCTATACTACAAATCCACTAAACTTAGGGCTAAATCTCATTGAATTTTAAACTCAAGCTATATATACTACCACACACTCGACTGTATTTACTTTGCCCTTGGGCTATAGCGAGGAACATTATTGTCCCCCTTGGGATTTACTGCAGAGAACACTGTCCAAATGATTTGGCTGGCCTAAATGGAATCTGGTTCTTTCTTCTGTCTTGCTAAACAGCCCTGTAGACAATAAAGTCATGAATCATTGGGTTGCTATAAACTAAGTAATGCTATCTAAGTTTTTCTAGTACAAAAAATATTACAAGTTCCATACTAACAATGGCACTTAAAAAAGTAAGGGCTCAAAATCACTGAATTTATAAGTTAAGGTGGGTGAGCTAGATATACAAACGCGCCATGGAGTAACGGCCACTCTGAACACATTTGTTATTACTGTCTTTCCCCTTTGTTGTAGCGAGGAACACCATTGTCTTGGATTTACTGCAGAGAACATTGTCAAATGGCTTGGCTGCATGGAATCCATTCCTCTTCTCTCTTGCTAAACAGCCATTGGAGAAGAAAAGTCCTGATGCATTGGTTGCTAAAATAAAGTAATGCTGTCTGAGATTTCTAGTATAATCCATTACAAGCTGATACTGATACAAAAGTAGACATCAATGGGGGTTAATAGGCTTGTACTAAATAAAACACTTGATTTTATTTAGACTTACTCAAAATTGTACTAAAATATACTGGTTACTAAGACTATATATTACAGAGAAAAATGACTAGTGAGATGCTTCAGAATGACTTATGACAGGTTTAGTTCAGAAAACATATGGACTAAAAAAGTGCCAAATCTAACTGAATTTAAAAGTGAAGAAATTTTGGCGAAGCTAGATATGCTAACACACATAGTGTACTGCTACTCTGCCATATTTGTTACTACTGTCCATTCCCTTTTGTTGTAGCAATCAACATCATTTTCTCAGAATTTTACTGCAGAGAACACTGTCAATTCACTTGGCTGGCATGGAATACAGTTCCTTCTTCTGTCTTGTTAAACACCCTGCAGAGGTAAAGTCCTGACACACTGCTTGCTAAAATGAAGTAATGCTGTCTAAGATTATTAATTTTCTAGTACAAGTTTCTGTGCCACTAGTCTTGCTAAAACAGCCCTCCAGAAGTAAAGTCCTAACAGACTGGTTGCGTTAAAATGAAGTATTCTGTCTAAATATATTAATTTCTTATACAAATTTTGGCGCCACTAGTCTTGCTAAACAGCCCTGCAGAAGTGAAGTCCAGACACACTATGATTGCTAAAATGAAGTAATGGCGTCTAAGTTTCATTAACCCTTTTCGCGCATGCGCATAAAGGAAAGTAATTACTGCCAACGCACGAGTATTTTTCAGGTTTGGAGTGGTTTTCAGCTCTTGTATCATCTCTAAACTGTCTCCTAGAAGTTTTTAGCTGTTTCAAGTTTGCTTCAATATGGGATACTGGATGTTTTGTTCTTCTTATGATTTGTGTATTCGTCGTCTACAAGGTAAGCATTATGTTATAACTAAACGCACCACATTGTAAAAATGACGTATAAAAGCCATCTTTCAAGAGTCCCATGTTTCTTTATTTGAAATAGACTTAGATGATAGTAGGAATGAGTGGAATTTTCTTATTTTCTTCGTTGCAGTGTTTTTGTTTGCGTTGTAAGTACTAGTTCTTTGAATGGGCGTGGCCTTCTGTTTTTTGGAATGTACTTATATTGTGGTTGTAAAATAGAGCAATTAGGCATTTTTGAGGATAGTGAAATAGGTGATCACTTGCTACAGTGTATGGTTATTAGATGAACAAAAAGCTTCAGCCTTAGTATGTTGCTTTTTGTCAGTAGCAAGAACATGTGAAGCTTCTAGTAAGATGTAAAATCATAAGTTTAAAAAACAAAACACAATTGTAAGACAATAGTTATACAATGCAATACAACACAGTACAAAACAGTGACAAGTAAGTAATATTATATAGTTTATTTATGTAGCTAAAATGATAATTACTTTTTTGCAAAATGCATCAACGTGTTGTCTTGAACTCTGTGATGTGTGTGGCTTAGCTCTTTTATTGTATAATTTGAGAACAAATGTGTAATAATCGGTTTACATTTTGTCGTTCAACAACCTCCATCACATCACCAATGATTTCAGGCTAATTGATAATTTGCTCCGCTTCGTCTTAGCTCTCAGTAAATATCTTCCAAGATAGGGTTTTAGTTCCTTTAATGAAGGAAATTATCAGCTTCAATAAGATGAGCAAGAGTGTTGAATTAGTTTAATTTTCAAAGGTCACCTCTCATTTGATCAAAGCCGTATTGACATGTGTGTGAAGCCTGAAAAGATGACTTGATGAGGAAAGCTTGATCTACACTACATTTTGTTAAATTTACTAGTGCTTAGATACTCCTTGAGTATATCTTTAGCACCAGAGACTTGTTTGTTCAGATTTCAGTAAAGATGGTAGTGAAATACCCTAACGTGTTTTGGGATTCTCATACACTGTAGTACACAGTGCTCGTCAATGGCCCCATCACTTAGTACAACATCCCTAATCTATTGTCTTCTCTAATGTCTCCTTAGAGATCCCTCTCTGTATATAAACATCTGAACGATCTTAAAAGGAAGAGTGAGTGGTGAGAGCTGTCAGACTGTTTCTATAGCATTTGACAAACTGGAGCAGACAAGACTTCTAAACTAGAAAAAGGGCTTTGAACACATTTTGATAATGAAATGGACATCAAAAAATAATAATAAATCTACTCACTAAATCCTTTTTTTTTCAGCTGTAAACTTTGTCCAATCTTTTCTAGAGCACTAGCCCAGTAAAATTCAATGTTGGTCTTCCATTGTTCAGCACAACAATGTCAGCCTTACTTTAACCACAAAGTTAAACACATCTTGAGTGAAGACAGCTCTTGGATCAATTTCTATACTTGGTTCTAATGCTTGATAGAGTAGGTTTGTAGTAGACCAAGTCATAGACCAAAAGGAGACCATCCATCATTTGGTGAAGTAACCTTGTTCCAAAGCTTCATTGATATCCTTTAAGTCGCTAACATCTAAAATGACAATATAAGATAGAACAACTCAAATTCACTAACTGTTAACACTCACTCAGTTCATATGATTTATTTGTCATTACTGAGAGGGATGTGGTTGCACACCAGCAGTAAATTAATTTTTTGTTGATACTATAAATAAACACAATCTTATTTGGAAGTAAAGCTTATTATATAGTATGGAATGTTCTACTACATGTTTAAGTATTTATGGTTCTAGAAAGATTACAAATCCCTTCACACAATCCATAAATTAGGTTTTTAATCATCCTTTTTACTGCTGATTTCATAAGAACTATGACAACAATACAAATTAAAAGTATTAGCCTGATTCCAGATTTCTAGTAGTGATATCACCACTTAACATATTGTCTAAAAATATTATTTTGTCCTTGAAGAATATTTCACTATAATATTATGTCCTGGCTATTCTATGCTTGTTTTAGACAGTGTATGTATAACTTTTCATGTACATTTATACAATAGGGTAAAATATAATTTTATGAAATAATGTAGTATGTGTGACTCAAAACCAATCTGTATGTATAAAGCTAGCTGGCTAAATATTATAATATTGAAAAGCATTTTTGTATGTTGAGGGTAGCATTCCGCTGTAGCAATCAATGAGTTTAAAGTTAACTTTTCGTAAACTAAAAAACCAACATAAGAATGATTATGACACTTGTAACTTGTGATCAGAAAAACAAGTTCAAAGCCAGATAGTCTTGTATGAAGGTAATAATGCAGGGTTATATATAATTAAAATACTTTACACATGCAGTAATTAAGCTTCCACAAATCAAAATGACTTTCCTCCAGTGGTATATCCTACTCCCTGATGCCCCCAGTGTTAGGACCAAATCTAGAACACAAAAAAGGACTGTATTTGAAATAAGGTCACAAATGATGATACGTGATTGTATATGAACCTCTATTGGTCAGTAAGTTTAAGAAGTATAAAGGAGGTAAGTTGAGATGGAGTCTTCTTATCTAACAATACAAGCTTGCTACATTATGGAGATAATCGAGGGGTAAAGAAGTCATTAGTACGTTATTTTAAAATACTAAAATATATTTGATGTGCCCATAGAACAAGAGTAAAGCAGTTTTAATTTGAGTAGAGGGTATGACAGTGGCGCCCTGAATACACACACACCATGTTTTCTAATTCCTAACATCAATCGGTACAACAAAATTTCTACTAACATCAAGAATCCAGATCTTTTAGCTGTCTTCTTAAAAATAAATCTAGCTCCTCTGACCCACATTATAATGTATTTATATCAGCAGAGACAGAGAGTCACCATCTGGCCCATCCATCAGTCTCCCTCTCATTATTTGACTCATGAAAAAGATTCAACTCTAGCTGAAAAAAAGGCAAACATCTAATAGGAATTTGTGCCTCTATGTAATAGTTGCATATTATTTACAAATCCTAGCAGCCTTTTAAGCTCACTGTCACCTGAAGCAGTGTTGTGTGACAGGAAAAATTACTTCATTCTTAGATGTAAGAAAAATTTGCTTAATTATGACCAAATCTATCCAAAACTTGAAACAAAGATGTGCATTCTCTCACTTAAAAACTCACCAGTTTCAGCATTTATCCAAAGATGTCCCCCCCTAATACTATGCACTGGGGCTGATGAACATTTTCAATAATGGATGTATGGCAACTCACGAGAATTTCACTAATGTTAACGAGTGAAAAGAAAAACTTCAAGAAGTTGCATATTGGTAATTTGCTTTTCAAACTGGCTCACCAATTCATTTCCCTTTAATCAAAACTTAACCATTGTCATCAGGCTCTCAGTTTACTTTTTGTTTTGGTGAGAAATATTTAACCAAAATTATATTGTAACCAGGGGCAGGAGCAATGTCTAAATAAAATGTAGCCTGACCACCAGTCTCACACCACCTATATCCAATGAGATTGATACAGCTTTTCAGACTTTTCCACATAAGCCTAAGACTAAGGTTAATAATTTCCCCAGTTACAAATAGGATCATGTTCTACCCCTACAAAAACGAGTGACAGTTTTGATTTTTGTAATTATATAAGGACATTATATGTTTCATAAATCATTTATTTTTTTTCTCACGAAACAATTAAAAAGAAATAGAAACCACTACATATGAAATATCCAAAATTCTTTAATGGGCCAAGATTGTTTGGAAAGGTTGGATGAATATGTTTTATGCACCACACAAGCATTTCTGACATTTGACAACAGTGAAAATATTTACTAGTACAGTTAGAACAGATCTCACAAACAATTTTATTGCCATTTTTAGCTTTACATTCTCCATCTGCTATCAGTGTGATGTCTTTATAAAAGCTCAGCTCCAATCTTGGTACTATGATGAAAGCTGTGAATGGTTGCTTAATATCTATCTACTCTGTCCTTTTCTTTTCGTAATTCCACTTACATTCTCAGTTGTGTACATGCCATTTGGCTCCGTCAAGTTTTTGCACAATACAAGCACCTAATGTTTCTCTTATATATCAGCCTACTGCAATATGGAGGGTAGTAACTTGGATGTAAAGGGGGAAGTATGGATGGAGAATGGCTACTTCTTCATCTGGACTAACAAATCATAAACAATATGATGATATGTGGTCATCCAGTGTCCTCATCTGCTAGTCAAACTCTAATATTCTTCTCTGCTTGTGGAGATAGTTTATAAAACAAAGTATGTGGACCAAAGGTAAGAGAATTCAATTTGGGGTCTCCTGAGTATTTCTCCATATAATTTTTAATCTTAAATATTATACTATTTATGTTGTATACAAAACTGTTTTTAGGTTGTAA
>NW_024535935.1:0-11033 GCF_016097555.1 Gigantopelta aegis
AAAAATGTAATACCAAGAAAAACTTTATTTGGTAATCAAAAGTTGCTCTTTAAAAGGTTCAAAGGAACTTTCAGAAAACAAAACACTTTTAAATTTTTGAATAATCTTTTCAATATGATTGAAAGGGCTATTAAAAATTTTAATTTTAAACATTCAAAAAAAAAGAGTCAAAGGAATGAACCATTACAAAAAGGAACTTAACTCTGATGTCCTTAAAAATTTTCTTCATTCTTCATGCTACCCATTTTTGGGACCAAGCTATGCAGTATTGGAAATCTGTTAATGACTTTTTGAAACCCATTTTCTTTTAAAACTTTTAATAAATCAATTACAGCACTTTGAGATAATAAAAACCTTTAAAATCATTCTTTTATCAAAAAAAACGAAAACAGTTCCTCATTGAATGCCTTTAGATTCCCCATAATTGCATATTTTGCTAAAAGGATAAACATAATAAAGATTGTAACTACTCTGGGCTAGAAAGCACTATGTAACCAGAAACAGCATAGGTGTGTGGGTGTCAGAAACGAGACAAAAGTTAGGCCACTTTAGTGGACTCAATTTTAAAAACTGATGATTCGAATACAGCAAGTTTTAATGCTAAAAAGTACCACATTCTGATAAAGTGCTTAATTTTTATACCATTCAATAAAGTAAGAGAGGTATTAGGACTAACATTTAAACAAGTAAAGGATAACTGTGTGTTAGTTTTGTAAAAATTACGTCTTTCCTTATTTGACCTATTTTAAAACCTTTATATACAATAAGCAAGGTGCATAGACACACCAAAGTCCAAAGATTAAGTTGTCAATATACAAGGAAACTATTTAATAGATTATTACCTTGTATTGTTTCCAATGACAACAGCGCAACAGATAAAGAAAAAACGTAGCTTCAGTGGAGCAGCAGGTATAGACTCGGTCGTAGCACGGCACTGGTATGAGTGCTGCAAATAAGGTCTGGCTATAAACATAGATACTTATCCGGGATTGGACACGCCCATGCATGGGCTTCCCGGTACACTGTACCTGACAGTATAATAAACTTTGTGTAAACTATAGCTTGCAGTTTCCTGTTTTCGTTCGGAAATGAGTAAGTAGTATTTTGGAATTTTTCACTTTAACTAAGTGTTACTTTTAATATTTATTTGAAGTAATTATTATTTTCAGACAATTAATTTTACTGATAATGTTAGGGTTCACAGTACAGTAACACAAATGAACACAAAAGACCAAGCAGACAAGAATGAAATTAGAGAATAACAGTTAATAAATTAACTTTCGAAGAGATTAAAAGTCACTGGTAACTGATCTATGCTTTCTAAAGTACAGGTCTGACTTTTCTTTTACTCATCTGAAAGGAAGATCTAATTATACTAATTTAAATGAACTTAAAATTAATTTTGTACTGAATATGTGCGAGTATTTTGTATCTGTTCATAATTATGGTATGAGAATTGTATGATATGGGGCGCCGTTGTGGTCAAAACTAAAAAGTTTATGCGTATTTAATTTGGGCTTATCTCATTATAATCCTACAATAAAATATAATAATAACAGAGAAATTTAGAAATGTACGTGGGATGTTATAAATAATGTTAACATTTGTAAAGGTAGTCACAAATTTATAAATAACCAAGGATTTATTAATACTGACAAGATAGCAAAAAAAATAACGATAGATGTATTTATAAATCTATAACTTATTATAAATGCACATAAGATTTATAAATACTGCTGTAGAAACTGTATAAATATTGCTAGGAATTTATATAAATACAGTAGAAATTATAAATGAGCCGTGATTCAATAAATCCAGTACTATTTTGTAACTTTGGAAGAGGTTAAAATATCCAAGGGTACACGCACACACACTCTCTTGCTCTCCTCTCTCTCTCTCCAATTGTAACCATATCTGTCTATTGTTTCCCTTCTTGTATCCATCCAACTGCGATGTGTTCATAAATGAATTATTTATACACACCATCTATCCGTCTAACCCCTCAAAATGATTCAGCCTTCATCTTTTTTATTGAATGACATTACACTGCTATGTGGAAATTCATTCGTCTATATCTCTATTGTTAATTCATTATCATCCACTATTTATTAAATTCATCTATCTATACTTGTTTCATACTAATCATTAATAGTACGAATCTTTAGTTGATCTCTGGCCTTCCTTTGTACATTCAATGCATCAATCATCTATCTCATTCACGTCCTTAATTTTATTCACCTATTGTATTAATTTTTCATCTCATCAGATTAATACTCACAGCAGAAACTGCAGATTTTTATGTGCTGATGTTTATAAAAAATCTGAAACACACCTGACATTGAAAGATTACAACATATGCAACCAACTTCAAATAACAGTGATTTACACAAACACATAGAGGTGTTACTCTTGGTATATACTAATACCAGGAAAAAAATTATCAATTGTTGAAAGTGATTTCGATAGATAGTTAGCTCTCAACTTCTTGAAGGTCAATTGGGAAAGATGTTCTAGAATAAGATGTTCGTTTTGCCCCATGTCATAAATGATCTATCTATATGAAGTACTTTTTTTTGAAGTTCTTGACCTACACTGTACATAAAAGTGTTCTGCGAGGCTCTTACCCCATTTTTTATATGGTTATAATCAATGTACTTTCTTCGTCATGGTTATCTAGTTTCCTTTATGCTTGATGGTATTGACTAGATTATATTGGCAATTTGAAATGATTCTACTTTCTCTTACACTCACTTCTAACATTAACAATATCTACAACTGAATGAAGCCTTAAATGGAGCTCAAATTCAAAGATCATGGGACTGTTATCTCTTTTACAATTCCACATTACTCATCCATTTATAGCTTCCAACTATCCATTAACATCAATCTGTTGTTTTCTAAGCATCACACAAAAGATCTTGATAATCCTCCAAGCTCAAACATTTTTTATCCTTACTGACTCCAGAAATTGAGGATTAACTACCTATCTATGTTACTAATTTCTTTTCAATAATTAATAAAATTGTTTCCTGTATATCAGTAATACCAATACAAGTAAAACCTTTATGTGTTTGTGTAATCACTGTTATTTAAAGTTGGTTGCATATTTTGTAGTCTTTCGATGTCAGGTATGTTTTCAGATTTTTTATAAACATCAACACATAAAAAGCTGCAGTTGCTGTGAGTATTTTGATGAGATGAAAAATTAATACATAGGTGAATAAAATTAAGGAGTTGACTAGATAGATAGATTGATCCACACAGCAAAAACACAGGGGTTAAAACTACCTCAGTGGGTTATTAACTACAATACAAATTGGTTATATTAACCTACATGTAGTTGAAGTGACACTCCTGGTAACTTTAACTAAAATGGGTTAATGTAACTAAGTTGGTTGAAGCTACCATGTTGACTGACTGTTACTATAACTAGGTTAGGTAGTTTAAACCAAAATAACAATGTAATCTAGTTATTAAACAAATAGTAAAACCGGGAGAGGAAAAACCATATTAGTTTACAAAACATAGTGTTTAGATTAATATATAAGTCAAGCCATCTGTTAGTTTATGACCATGATAAACATTGTAATCAAATAAATCAAGATATTAATGACTGGTGTGAAGAAACAGCAAAATGAACATAGGCATAATAATGGCCTATCAAAATATAGTACATTACATTATGAAACCAAAAAAAGAAGCATGTCACCACCAATACCAATACTTCATTTAAATGACAAGTCTAATCCTGTACAAAAGAAGGGAAGAGATCAACTAAAGATTAGTACTACTAATAGATTAGTATGAAACATGTATAGATAGATGAATTAATAAATAAGTGGATGATAATGAATTAACCAATAGACTATATAGAACGAATGAATTTCCACATAGCAGTGTAACTGTCATTAATAAAAAGATGAGGCTGAATCATAGAGGGGCTAGACGGATAGATGTTGTATAAATAATTATATTAATGACACATCGACAGTTGGAGATACAAGAAGGGAACAATAGACAGAATGGTTACATAGGAGAGAGAGAGAGATAGCAAGAGAGTGTGTGTGCGTATACCCTTGGATATTTTTAACCCTCTGTCAAAAGTTACAAAATAGTACCTGGATTTATTAATCACGGCGTCATTTTATAAATTTTCTACTGTATTTATAAATTCCTAGCAATAGTTATAAGTTCTCAGCAGTATTTATAAATCCTTATGTGCATTTATAAATAATTATAGAATTTATAAATTACTATCGTTGTTTTTTGCTATCTTGTCAGTATTAATAAATCCTTGGATATTTATAATTTGTGACTACCTTTACAAATGTCTAACATTATTTATAAATTCCCACGTACATTTATAAATTTCTTGTATTTATTATATTTATTGTAGGGATTTATAAATAGATAGCACAAATTAAATACGTATAACTTTTTAGTTTTTGACAAACAAAAAACGGCTCCCCATACTTCTTGTTACTGTTTGATTCTCTTCCTCCTTTAACATAATTTATTTCTTCCTCCACAATCCTTCTATTATCATCATGAAAGAGGAACACTATATCTTGGATATATAAGAATAAAGATTATATCATGAATAAAACTATATACGGAACAAATACACCACTGTATAATATAATATCCATATAAAATATAATACTATATATTGATGATTACTGAAGTGTTTAATTTAGTTACATTATAAACCTGTTGGTACATTGATGTGGTGACTTGATAACATATAATTATTACATATATGAATGTGTATAATATTTACATTAAATATATGTGACTTATAGTATTCATAAAATTAAAGCTATAATACATATCAAATAACTAGTATATATTATATGCTATAGTGATCAGACTTGTAGCAGTTCTCATTTCCTATTGTTATGCCATGTGATAGTTGATATGTTTGGCATTTATCATGTTATATTATATATGTGTATGTTATTACATTATTATACTGAATATTTTCTTGAATATGTTTTATAAATAATGAATTAGAGCTAGTATTAATGAAAAGCCAACAATTTTAATAGCTATTACAATGATAATTTACAATGTATAAATGTAATCAATATTGGAAACTTATTCACAATCAAAAGACTGGTGTGATCATTAATATTATAAATTTATTCAATAAGTTGCATAAAAAAGAGAAGCTCCTCATTATTAATAGTATTTTTCAGATAGAACATTGCTCTTTCACTAGTTGAATTGGAACATATAAATACAAATTAGAGGATTCAAACTTGTCAATGTGCCCCACTTAAAATGGCTTGCCAATTTATTTATTCCACCATGTGGATAATGACAGGAGCAAAATGATGAATCTTAACAGGATATAAGGAGAAGTTGAAATCAAACTGATTAAAGATGATGTGAGTAGGAGGAGGGACTTAATAAAGTGTCATCCAACAAAGAAAGGAGCAACATATGGCTATACTTCTTTTTTTTCAGAAGCAAGAAAACATTTAACATTTAGTGTAATACTCATAGCCTTTTATAAGTTGAATTAGGGCAGAGACTACTAATACAGTGTGGATTGTGATGAGATGAGAAATAGTTTGGAGGTATAATCTAAATGCTTGTCACTCAAGGCTTCAAGACTATATATGACTTTGATGAAAAGTATTTTCATTGGTGTTGAATTCAGAGACAAACTTCATCACAAGATCCAACTTCTCTTGGAGTCAGTTTGTCAAGTAGGAGCTTTAATTCAGTAACCAAATTGTTCAGGTGCATCCACTCTCATAATGGACTAGTCATTAACAGATGGTTTCATCATCTATAGTTCAATGTTGTTGTTGTTATTCAGCTAGTTACCTAAGATACTTTTATAGTGTTCAAATTAAAAAAATTAGAATTTTGAGCTTTGTTAAGTATTAAATGGATACCTTGCAAAAAAAAAATTGAACACACATCACATTAAAATAAAACAGTTCATCAATAGCATTATCTGATCTATAGTATTGTCCTTGTATATAAACAAAAAGTAAAGTAGTTAAGGTCATAAATGCTTGAGGTTGTTCTTCTGAATAATCAAAAATTGCTGTTGGTTGTTCTGATGAATTATTGATCTCTTTATCATCACCAACATCTTAAATATTTTCCAAGTTTTCATTTGTAAATAATGATAGTTTGATAAATGTTTCACGTGGATGAGGCATAAGCACATTTTAACCATGTGAATACTCATGCATGCTTGCTATAGTATATTGAGACTTTATTATGTTGTGTTATGTAGCATTGTAATATTTTAATAATTTGTGACGTCATTGAGACATTTCTGTTATTATATATATATATATATATATATATATATATATATATATATATATATATATACATATATTTATATATATTTATATATATTTTGTTATCTGCCATAAAGTAAAGGATAGCCGTTGTACAAGTACAGCTACTAGTGTTTTTGATTCTCCTACTGTTACTGATACAGAAACAAGGTAAGTAAATAAACTCTCATGTTGTCGTTAGAAATGGTAAATGCCATGGTATATTTTAGTATACTTCAGAGTACCCAAAAAAACGACTCCTCCCTGTTCCTCCTCCTAAGAAAACAGGTAAACCAGTCATATATAATGATGATATACACTGTACATATATAATGTAGTAAACATGGTGCATCAGATGTAGAACGTTTTTGAAACGCCACACTGAAAAAAATGTATGGATTTTGTACTTTGTTGGTAAAGTTTCTGTTATTATACTTAGATGAAAGTAACCACCATTATGTCAAGTTCCCCTTCATGAGTAAATAATCCTCCTATAGTAAATTCTATCAAGCGGAGTCAGTAATTCCTCTAAGTGTTATTAAAACCATTGGAAATGCAAAAAAACCTGTTATTGTTGTGTTTGTTAAGTACTATCATAATTAAAGATTAAAAATTAAAAAACAAAAATAAAAAACGCACATGGGACAAACAACCGACATATTGCAGGTTTTGGCGCATGCTCAGAGTGCCTAGAGTCACATGCCTGGCAAAACGTGGCGGAATGGCTGTTGAAACTGGAGATGTCTGTAGGCTCCATGGACCAAGAATGAACCTATATAGTTGGCTTTATAGAGAAGGAATCCCTGAGCAATTTGCATCAATATTGAAAGGTATTAACTTGATTTAAGCATACACTATATATATGTATATATAATTATACTTCATTTTTAGTCAGTAGCTGAACTGCTTGTCTTTCCTGGTGCATTCTGCTAGATAGTATTTCAACTGTAATATATATACTTCTTTAAATATCTGTCTTCGTGCTGGACTTTCTATGTAGGACAAAAAATATACTCCCTGTTAGACAAATTACAAAGTCAGCAGTATATATTGCATGTAGTTTCGATACTTCCAAGATGTGAAAAAGTGATAGTCTTTTTGATTGAGATTATTTGTGGTTTTATTATAATAACTGTTTTATTTTTATAATTGCAATTTGAACTTTGCCCTAAAAAACATAATAACTTAATCTTGTAGAGAATTACATTGATGGAGAGGAGTTTCTCAACTTGTCTGAAAAAGATATCAAGGAGATGGTACCACCTATGGGTATAGCCAAGAAAATTTTTTCAGGCTGAATCCAAAGGTTATTTATTAATTGTTTAAGATATACTTTTATTATCCAATTTAGACATCCAATGTAGTCAGTTCTATTTGTTCACCTGATGGACGTTCTACTAGCTTTTCTCCACCACCATTGAGCTTTTTACAATATACTTTCTCCTGAGTCACCAACTTGTAGCATTTCATCCAATTCAACTGTTTTTGTCAACACCAGCAACTTAGCGCAAGCAGCATTATTATCCCAGACAAATGGAGACTGAGACTGAACTTTGCATTCAACCAAAAGACTTAGATACCGCAGCTCGTTCTGAAATTGCTAGAACACTTATCACACTGCTCACATCAAAGTTTGGGACTAATTTTGGTCGGAGAGAGAATTGAGGAAGTTGCTAGGAAATTAATTTTAAAAATATCCTTTTAATGGCAGACACAATGGAAATGGATACGTAAGTGTGTTACAATGCCTGCAATTTGTCTAAAATAACAATAATATTTCTTATCCCTATAGACATCTCTTGGATGATAAAATGCTACAAAGTCACCGAAATAGAATTAAAATTGGAAGAAAAGAAGTCAAAGGAATTGGGCCTATTGATGATTGTTCTACTCCACCAAAAAAGGCTAAATGACCTGAACAGGAGAAAAACTAACTCGAAGATATCCTGTAAAAGTGTTAGCTACAAGACTATGAAGCATGCAGAGAGCCTTGAGATGCACAAAAAGGCAATTGGAGAGGAACTAAAAAAAAACAAAGCCAAGAGACCTTGTATTGATTCCATTAATGCAATCAACTTTTGCAGAGAGAGGAGGATGTACATACAAAATGATGCAAAATCTGTTCGTGATATAAATCCATAAAATATCCCGAATTAAATCGACCTTCACTGGTATATTTATGCGTTACGTTTAATTATTTATACATACTTTTGTTATTTTGTAGATTGAAAATGAAATGGGTATTGTGGTTAATGATAGCTCGATTAAAAATCTTTTGAAAGCAAATGGAGTGAGTTTATACCAGCTATTTTGAATTAGTACGGGACAAAAGGGTAAAAGGAAGAAAAACATTAAAAATATATTGTGTCAGCTTAGTGAAGCAGGTATTTATAGCTGTTAACATTTGGATGTAATCTATACTTTTAATGTATTTCACAGACTGACTATTCAAAGCAGGTGACTGCATAAAGATACTTGTTGAAGCACTACATTGTACTTTTCATACTTTTTCAAGAATGTCAGGTCAGAAGTATATAGTATTTTTTAAAGTGTATCATTCTCAAATAGATTGATGATACTCCTCAAAATATAGCTGAACAGACTGACAACACATCTCCATACTTCATCAGCTTTGTTAGTGACCCAAATTCAATTCTTCATAATCATGAGAAGAAGGTTCTCTGCCAAGTTCCTAACATTCAATCAGCCATATTCTTAACATTTTCATCTTACTATGTCTTCCACCGTAAATATCCTAAACCTGTAGAAAACACTTTGTTTTTTTTTTTCAAGACCAATATATTGTCTTATCTGATTCGTTAAAACGCCCGGAACGTATCTAGCTGTTACATCAGACATTACCAAACTGAAAGTGAACTAAAAAATGTTCTATAAAATTAATTGTGCCCATTTTGTTAAAAACAATTTGTTGTGTTAATAATTATGACAGTTTAACAACATATATCATTATGACGCATAGTAATTATTACACCATCACGCTAGTCAGTTTTCACTCATTTATAGCTAAAGATTATAAAATCAATTGGAGGTGATTTTTACATGTATTATATATCCATTTATTTCATCCATTGTTGACAACTACTTAGATGACTCGGAGGTGAAGTAATCCTAAAAGAAAAAAACATTTTAATAGTTGAAAATTACATGAGATATATGGATTACAATTACTAGTAGTTATGTCTGTGAATATAATCCATTGAATGGGTGCCTGATTTATGCAGTAGATTTTACCTAAAAAGTTTGGGGGGTGGGGGGAATCACTATTTTTTTTACAGGCCTATAATCATAGTTATGTCAAAAAACAAGGAGTATTTTAGGTTCCCTGCTCTCCTTCAAAAAAGCCAGTTGGACTGAATGGACTTTGCAATTTGTTATAACTTTTAAAATTGTTAAATACTGCAAATTCCATGGCTAAATGAAGAGTTTTTGCAAAAAGATAATGTTTAACTTATATATTCAACTTTAATATTACCACCGTTGTGCGGTGCTGTCTGGAACATCAATTTACCCCTTATGATGTACTGAAAGGGTACTGTTGATCCCTCAGCTCATTTCAATAACCAAACATGGACCGTTGTCATACAGATGTTCCTTTAAAGTTAGATAGATGTGCTAATGAAATAATTTAAGAATTTTAATTACTATGCCATAATATATAAACAGAACTTCAGTTATCTTATAGGAAGTTTCTGCTGAATTACCATATTCTTTTAGTATTAGCATTCCAACTAATTAGAGTATATTTTTACGAGAAAGTGGTCTAAATATATGCACTTTATAGAGTATTGTTTCAATGTACGGAGTTACTATTACAGATTTGTTGCTCAACGTGATCTGTCTATGATGGAGTTAAGGGGTAATACGAAGGACTTGCAAGTGCTGCATCGTAACAATGACACAAATTATGGTCAGTAATGTACAGGCATGTTATTTTAAGGATTAAGTATTTGTTTACATTATGACTTCTGTACACAGTTGAGGATGGATTTTAAAGTCTAATTGTGATCATGGCACATTATTTTTTATAGCCTACTTTTATTGTACACATATATGATAGAAGTTGACAAGTAATACAATCTACACGGGAATTAGAGATATGATGTATTACCACTAATGAATCATTAGCTACGACTGTTCAAAGATCTCAGCACTTGACAAGGTGCACAATTAATGGAGAAACTCCAGACAAGAAATGTCACAAATGTACGTCTTATTGTTTCTTTTAGGCCCGATCTTTTTTTTATTTTCTAAACAAATAAATCTATAAAGAAAGAGAGGTCAAATGAAACAAGATTTGTAATAAAATAAGAAAATGGAAAACATATCGTACATACAGCTTGTCGAGAGTTAAATTCCTTCTTATTTGGAATCAGTTACTTAGGGGGATAGTGGGTTATCGGTAGGTAAGGTTTTGTATTAGGAGAAAAGTACAGGTTTGATGACCATAGGGATTTAAATTGTCAGATCATTAACAAAAATCCTTAATATTGATGGTAACCCGCTATATTTTCTCCTTCTCAAATCCTAAAAACTTTATTCTTGATCAATTTTATGGAATGCTAATTGATGAAACGATTTGGAAAAAAAACAATTAAACATTTAGGGGGTACTAAAGTGCATAAAGGGCAGGCCCATGTAATTGCTGTTGTTAAAAGATAGATGAAAATAATAAATTCGTCCCAAAGTGTTAACTCTGAGAAATAATTA
>NW_024535936.1:0-16218 GCF_016097555.1 Gigantopelta aegis
TATGTATACGATATGTACTTCTGGCTGTTTGTGACCCTTCTTTGATATACTAGCAAGTCACATGTCTACTTTATTGTGTTCTAGTTTAAACATAGCAATACAACTCTTGAGCACTTTGCCTGCTATTTCCATTAATTTGTGGTATATGTGGCAGTTCCACACTCTATCTTAGCTTAGTCTCATGATGTATTCCTTTTAAGTATATATATATATATATATATATATATATATATATATATATATAGAACAGAATTAAAGGACAAAAGAACAGAGCTCTCGCTGTGTTGCTGTTACTCCGAGTTTCACGCGTTATGCGATCGTCAGACAGCTGGATACTACTCTGTTTGCAGGCTGGTTATATAGCATCGAGTGTGTTAACTATGTCTTATCCCTAGAGAAGTGTGCTAAATAGTACTTGTTTTCGTGTCGGCATTTTTGAAACGAGTTCGGATCTTTTATTCAGGGTGGTGGTTTTTGTCGGCGTTGATGATAGAGAGCTTTTCCGTTAGGCAAAGGTAACCGCTTTGTTGTGTTGGAGTAGGCTTGTGCCCTTCGGTTTATTGACCAGGTGATTTTGAATTCCTCGCCTTCTTTCTTCAATTGCCAAACATACTTCGATAGTTCCGTGCTATTTCCGTATTTCTCGGCCTGATTGATTCATGTGGTTTGGAATATCTCTGCTTGAAGGCGTTTTCGGTTAGGCCTATGTACACCTTTTCTCATTTCCTCTCATGTTCTCGACTTCTGCATTGTAGATGATGTTATTGGACTGGCATTCGCCGTTTAGTGGGCATAGGGTTTTTTTTCGGCAGTTGCAGGGTTTCTGCGTGCGCGTGTTGGTGTCCTTGAGACCTCATTATTGTGTGCCTTGATGATGTTGGCTAGGTTTGGCATGCAGCTGTAGCTGACCTTAACAGTGTTTTTGTTGAATATTTTGTGTAGCCTTGAGTCTTCCGGGAAATGCTTGGCGATCAGCTTTAGGAATTTTTGACCTACGTTTGTTGATACGTTTTTTGCTGAATGGTGGGTTGAACCATATGATGTTGCGCTGTCGGTTACGTCTGCTCTTTTTTGGTTGCTCGTCGCTGTAATGTAGATTTTCCGAGTAGCCGCAGGATTTGAGTGCGTCTGCATAGAGGGGGGCAGCTTGGTTGAAGATTTCCTTGTCATGCGAGATGTCGGAGATGCGTCTGCTGATCGAATCTGGCAGGTTCTTGATGATGTTAGGTGGGTGGTTGGACTGTTTGTGTATGTAGACTGGTTTGTCGTTCGGCTTTCTATAAGGGTAGTACTTACCATTGTTCAAGTTTAGGGTGATGTCAAGGAAATTTACAACTTTCAGGTTGGCTTGGATGGTGATTCTGAGGCCAGCCTCTTTGAAGATCTTAGTTATATCTTTTTTGATTTTGTCTGCTTTACTGCCTGAGATCTTTTTTTGTGAAAGCTGCTAGCCCATCGTCTCTGTACAGGCCTATCTTGCTTTTATCGTACTTGTTTGCTGAGGGTTGTTGAGTACGTAGATACCACCAGCTCACAACTTCCGCCTCCGTCGTAACTTCCCATCGTCACGTCGAACAGTGAATAGCTGAGAGGAAATGAGAAAAAGGTGTACATAGGCCTAACCGAAAACGCCTTCAAGCAGAGATATTCCAACCACATGCAATCAATCAGGCACGAGAAATACGGAAATAGCACGGAACTATCGAAGTAATTTTTGGCAATTGAAGAAGAAAGAAGGCGAGGAATTCAAAATCACCTGGTCAATAAACCGAAGGGCACAAGCCTACTCCAACACAACAAAGCGGTGCGACCTTTGCCTAACGGAAAAGCTCTCTATCATCAACGCCGACAAAACCACCACCCTGAATAAAAGATCCGAACAGTTTCAAAATGCCGACACGAAAACAAGTACTATTTAGCACACTTCTCTAGGGATAAGACATAGTTAACACCCGATGCTATATAACCAGCCTGAAACAGAGTAGTATCCAGCTGTCTGACGATCGCATAACGCGTGAAACTCGGAGTAACAGCAACAAAGCGAGAGCTCTGTTCTTTTGTCCTTTAATTCTGTTCTAACCCGCTCTGTCTAAACGACATCGAGCACTCTTCAACAGACTTAGATACTTCAGTATATATATATATATAATATATATATATATATATATATATATATATCATTTATGGTAAAATATGGCTTATCTCTAAAGGGAGCATTTCAAAAAAAGTACTTCATTGTTATGGAGTGTACTGTATACATCAAAACTTGTAGTGTTGTAGTTATTTAATCAGATCAGTTAGTGACTTGAGCTGATGAGATAAGTGTAATATGATTTCAGATGAGACCTGTGTCTCTTCTTTATCTAAACTGTTAATGTTCATGATAAGCTATCAGTTGCCTCATGTTCCTTTAGATCCTATTAAACAAACTGAGTATACTCTTTAAGTTAAAAATATTTATGTTAGTAAAAAAAAAACAGGTATAGGCTTTTGTCAGTGGTCAATATTTATGGTTTCCATCAATAGTTGCATATACCAATAATTATAAAATATATAATATTATGAGTGAACATAACCCTATATATATATATATATATATATATATATAATACACACATATATGAAAACATCAGATTGTCAAAACTCTCTTAACACTGTCTGGCATACTTAAAAGATACCTGGACAATCTATAATATTATGAGTGAACATAACCCTATATATATATATATACATATATATATATATATATAATATATATATATATATATATATGTATATATATATATATATATATATGTATGTATATATATATATATATATATATATAGATATATATATATATATATATATATATATATATATATATATATATATATATAAACACACATATATGAAAACATCAGATTGTCAAAACAATCTGGAATGAAAATCTGGACCAAAAGTAAATCCTTTTGTACAGTTACAAATGTAGTCTCCATCATAATTGTAACAATAATGACAATTTTGGTCAGGTCGTAGTGATAGACATTCATTGATATCTACAATACTCTGTTAATGGAGAACTAATATATATCACTTACCATAACAAGTCTTGTTATCATTAGCTAAACTATACCCATAATGACAACTACACACATAGGAACCAGCAGTATTTAAACATCCCTGACTGCAACCAGACTTTTCTTTTATCTTTACATTCATCAGCTGATAATGACACAATGTCAGCACTGAAGACAATGAAATAAGTTCCTAAGAATGGAACAAACATTAATTATAAAGACAAAATGGTTAGCAAATATCAAATAATTTCCTTTGTACATGTTTTGCTAAATGGGTACATGTACAGGATCATGTGGGACAGACATGGGTCCCAAAGCACCATTAGATGACATTTAAAGCGTGTTGTTTTTGAACTATTTTGAAAGTGATAGGTTGTCATGTGATCTAGCACAAACATGTAACTGTGTGGCTTAAAAGAATTAAACTGGCTACTTAAAAGATTTCTTTTTTGTTGTTCCTATAAAATAAATAATGACAAAAATTAATATAATTAGTAGTGTTGTTATAGTTTGCTTAAGCAGGACTAGTTTTATACTTGACCTTTAAAAATATAATTTAATTTTAGTTATTTAAACGGCTCACAGATGCCAACTAGCGTTAATGATATTCACAGGCGAGAAACAGCGCGCCCCACAAGAGCATGAAGACAAAATCTGCAGTACATATAAAAGGAAACGAAAACCACCATGGATAGGTTGTGTTGTGGGCCAGCGTTCTGCAATGCATCAGACCTCTGAGATGGTTACCAGCATACTCTACGGAGTATCCGAAAGGCCGACTAGGATAGGGCTGGTAGTCTCCCTTTAAACGAGAAGAGGCTGGTGTATTTGTGGTTCCCGGTTCCTGAATGCGACATTCCCTAAGAGCTGGAATCCCGTACGGCTGGTTTTAAGTTAGGGCGATGCTCCAGCCAGGATTACCTCGCGAAGACGAGGGTTACCAAGCCAGGTGGCGGTCCCAGCTAGCAATAGCAGGGAATCCTGGAGCCTAAGTGGAAGCCTGAGTGGGTGAGCGAGTAGGAATCGTTTGGGCAACACAACATGTTTTTTTTTATTTTTAATAAATCTTAACTTTATTTTAAACTACAAGAAATGTCAGTCAATCCAAAAGTTAATGTTAAGTTTTAGTTGCTAAAAGTCAAAATTAAAGGATGTATTGGAAGTTCCTTTAATCTAATTTAAAAATTAATAAAATATTCAAAATACAATTGTGAGTATCCCTACATGTGTTTGCTTCCTAGTTCTACTGACAACGAGAGACCCTATCTTAAATCTTAGCTCAGCTGGTTTGAAGTGAGGGGCAACACTCCAGCTAGGATTACCTCACCTTTGGACAAAGGTTACCATGCCATGCAGTGGTACAGCCAGCAATAGCAACAAATCCTGGATAATAAGTTGGAGGTCCCACCATTGAGTCAGTAGGTTGTTTGGAGTAACAAAACATACCTTTTTTAAATGTTATAGAAATAAGTTTATATTACTTCAGAACATTTCAACTTTTGATGTTTTACAATATTAATTGATTAATTTTTAGAATTATTTGTCTAAATTGTAATAACTGTTTATTTGCCCTTTAACCACTTGAATTGTGGCCAAGATATTAAAGCTGCTATTTCTCTAACCATTAGACAGAATTGGAGAGGTCTTCAGTATGAGCAATTTGATCCAGTAATATATTTAAAATTTGAACACACTCCTGTAATAAATATAATAGTAGTTGTTAATAGTAAGCATGTACTCTTAATTATTTGTGTTAAATTTAATTGGTTTGGAAATTGTAATACATGTAAAAAGACAGTATGCTCTTTAGCTAAGTTAGTTTGGCTGATTGATGAAACGTTTTGTTTTATAGTACATGCACACATATATCTGTCTTATCTGACACTTCGTTTATAAATTTAATGCCATGATTATTGATTAAACACAAAAATCACCATATGTATTACAGTTGCTAAGCAACATCATGCTGTTACAAGTAAGAAGTTATTATTTATTTTAGAGTACTTGTGATGATTGTTTTGGATTAAGTCTTCTATACCTAAACATATAAAGATTGTCAAGTACTCTTATGACTAACTTACAACCACATTTCTTACCACCATATACCAAAAGGTAATACTCAAATTCATTCCATTAATAGACTGAAGTTGAGTATTATACTGTCACACACACACACAATATATTATGTATGTTATACATGTATAATGGTATATCTGTATCAATAGATAACTGATAAATAAATATTTTATGTAGGCTAGTGGTATAAATGTACTGTAAAATATAATGTAAATGCATAGCCATTCACCTATTAAGTGTAAATAGGCTGCTACATATGGTGTATACCTATAACGATTCACTAATTAGTGTAAACATGCTGGCACATAGAGTGTAGCCTAGTGTCATTCAATATACAAATTTTGTCATTAAGGTGTATGACTTACAAAATTTAAAAAACAACCTTATTAGCATGAGAAGGATTACTTCCACAGTCTATAGGATTATCCTTCTTCATTGTGTTATCCTAAGAGAAAAGACATCAACTATTACTTATACAGGATACTATTATTATATCTGCTGTTTCATTCTTTTGCTCTTTTGAGGTTGCATAAGCCAATTCATAAAGGAATCAAAGCCAAAATTATCTTAGCTTGGGACGTCTTCTTTTCAGTTGATTCGATACCCTGACTACTTCTATTACTAACAACTTTTTTCTTTCCTGTAAATAAAACATAGTATTCCTTAGAGCCATTGTGATACCTGATGTGTATTCTTTCTCTCAAAAGCAGGTAAGCCAATAAATAATTGGCTAAAATGATGATGAAAACATACCTTAATTTGAGATATCTTCTCTTTACTTGAATCAGTTAAGTCGTCATCAACTGATGTTTCTTCATTTTGTTCCTCTTTATGCATGTGTATATAAGGTTAATTAGTATGATTAACAAATTTACTTTAAAATGTGATGTTTCTTCTTCTGCTGAATTATTTAAGCTATTGTCACTACTTAGTCTTTCTTCCTTCTTCTATCCTAAGAAATATCTTTAAATAAATAGTAAATGACAACAAAGTAGTGTTACATTACCTGACATTCCCTTTCTTTACTCAATACCTGCATCATGTTTAAGTTAACTCAATAAGAAGATCAAGGAAGTTACTTTAATTTGGTTTTAATCTCATCTTTAGTTGAGTCACTGTTGTCATGATGTCAACTATCTTCTTTGTTTCCTTTGACAAGAGTTAAAAAGCTTATAAAATTAACAAATCATTATTATACATTTATATAACTTACCTTAGTTTGAAGTGTCCTTTATTTGAGAGCATTCTTGACTCTATCATCATTTTCGTCTCTCCATTTTATATATTTTGTTGCTATAAAGTATGTATTGCTTATGCTAAGTAGGTGGTTGTCATCTGAACGTTCTTCTTCTTACTTTTTTTCTATAGCACATATCATCTAAGACTACAGTAGTATCAACCTGTTAACACAACGGTTAATGAGCTGACTTAGACTGGAAAAAATAAGTTTTGTTGATTGTTAGTATATGTACATGTACAGTTATTTATAAAAATATATGTATAGTATACCAAGAGCGTAGGAGTCGGTCGGCTATTTTTTATTTAGGACGAGGTTGTAGAACTTTGATTCAGTAATGATGACAAAAGGTTAAAAATTTTAAGCTCAACCCACGTAATTATTTTCAATTCAATTAATTAACTTAACTCAATAATGAATAATAAACCTGTGTGCAAAAGCATTTAAGACAAAATTATAATAAACAGAAATCAGTGTATCTAGTCAATGATGCCAAAGTACTGATGAGCTGGTTGTTACCAGATCACCACTTTCCAGCATTCTGAGTGTTCTTTAAACCCTCAAACCTAAGTTAATGATTATGCATGTATCTTTGAAGCTGACCAAATATGTATTCAGCAAATAACACTATGAACTATTAATTATTTATTAATAAGTATTTAAATAATATACATAGACTATGACTTAAGAAGAGTTACACTAACGACTTAAATAATGGTGTTGTATTTCTACATCTAAAAATAACACTATAATTTAATATAATGCAATTTTTCAAATTTTTGTTTGAATTGTTAACAGTAACTACTATGTGTTAAGTGATATAACAGGTATAATGTAGCACCATTTGTTGTCATTTACAGCTACTTGCAGGTGTTATGAGGACTGTTATGTGTTAAAGCAGAACAGATATGTATAAAAAAGATGACAATTAGTGATTGTTACCATATGAAGACAACAAATCCTTCAGTCAGTTATACATCTGGACTGTATACGTGTTCGGCTTTCCTTCTTTCACACCTTGTATTTATCATTGTTACATGGAAATAGCAAAGTGATTAAAAACTGAGGAAGTGAAACTAGTAGTGTTAATAAGATCTGAACCGTCTGATAGTGCTGAGGTAGTTTTAGTTTTCTCTAACTCGTCTTCAATGTCCGATAAATCTGAAGTTTCTGATTCAGATCTAGAGTTATATGTTTGAGAAAGATCTTTATTAGCAAACCGATCTTCTACAATTGCCATACCCTAAGCAAGTGGGTTGAGCTTAAATTTTTTAACTCTTTTGTCATCATCATTATTGAATCAAAGTTCTACAACCTCGTCCAAAATAAAAAAATAGCTCGGTCCAGGCCAGTCCGGCTTTGGCCGGACCATTTTTCAGCTTCATTCCAATTATTAAAACGTAATAATGAATCAACAACACAAAACAAATGAAACAAAAAGAAAAATAACAAGGCTGGTAACGGTCACACTCATTTGGCAGCCCTGTTTCATTCACCGCACCATTAGATTCAAAATACTTTGCACGCTTAATCACGTGTGTACAGCTGGCTATAACCCTACGTAGTTCCAGACAAGCCACACAAACCGACAAATTTCAATTTTCATAAAGAGACTTTTGGAAAAAAGCAGATTGTTCAAAGAAGTTTTCAGTGGTCTGTTTGCATAAACGAGGGTCATAAATTTCTTTTTCATTGCAATTATGGTATAGTCTCCTTGAATACAGAACACATGTACATAAGCAAAGCCACACACATTTGAATTCAAAATATGTTTCTGACATGGCAAATTTGTTACTAGTTAAATTGGACATAAGTCTCCTGCACAAATTGTGCTATTCATTTTGTCAATAAAAAATCTTCTATTAGTATGACGATCAGAAGCATAAGTTGCATTTACTATGTAGTTTATTGCTTCCTCAGTCAGGTTCGCATCTTTTTGTTGTGTCATTGCTTTTGGACACTTTAAAAAGTTCTCTAGGTGGATAAAGCTCTCCATTTAACTATTTATTAATGTAATGATTGCTTTCTTATGCAAGTTTTCTTACAAATCATTTCTGTTACATAATTGTCACTAGAGTACAAAAAAGGATCTCAATCTTGTGGACAGGCATAAATACACAATTCTTTGTACCAATATTGTCAACAGTAGGTACATATGCTATATAATGCACACTATACATCAACTAATGATTCACTTTCGCTTTTTTTTCATTAAAATTAAAAATGATATTTATAACTTAATTAATTGGATGTTGTTCCTTTAGTGACATATGCTTTGAAAAAGTAATCATGACATTTTGATTATATTAAAAAGGATACAATTAGGTCACAATTCAGAAGTCCCAATGCCAGTGCAAAACAACTAGTTGGAATTACTCAAAAATAACCTACGTTTCCTGAACGTTTATATATACATATATAGAGTTTATGGACGTAATGTACAAGGTGTTAATCGAGGTACCGGTACAGCAAACCTTCACAAAGAGATTTATACATTTTAGGAATCATGTGAAAGCAAGCCACTTCCTCGAAGCCAGTCAGCTCACATAAAGAAGCCATGCCTATTACTGGGAGGGGCTGGCTATACCAGACTATATAAAATAAGTCGATTGGTATATCAGCTAGTAGATAAAATAAAATAGTTTTACTCTAAGATTTTAGCAAGTATATACTTCATGGAATATCACTGTCTTATGTTCTATTAGTCAATTGCTAAGCTGATTGTCTTAAAACTGCTAATAATTACTAATCATGAAGCAGACTTTTTTGGAAAAAAAAACTCAGAGCAAGCAGAAACAAAACGTGGGAGTAGTGAGCATGAAAGCTGCTTACTAAATGATAGTGGCTTTGTCTTGAAACTGTTCCAATATCTAGATGCTAAGGTAACTTTTAATAATGGATTTTTATAAGTACTCACTTCACACTTGAGCTTTCAATTTTCAGACTGAACCAACTATACATGCAGTGATTTAAAGAAGCTGATGTAAATGTCATCTAGTCTAATGTAATTTTGTCTTCCTTAACAAGCAGACATAGCAAAATGTGTGAACAAGATGTTAAAATGCCATATTTAAGTTAATCACGTTTATTTAAACACTATTGACTGGTAAGTTGTACATTTAATATGATAATTGTATAAGTCAAGTAACAAGTCACAAGCTGTTAAAAGAGAATAAAGATATACAAACTGTAAGTAACGTATAAATAACTATGTCTACATGTTTGATTGGATTGTATGGCAATTATCTGTAACATGTTGTTATATGTGAAGAGGGATATATACTATTTTGATCACAGAAATGGTTCCCTTATTGAAAATAAGTTCACAAAAATTCGTCAGATATATTTGGATCAGACAATGTAATACTTGATGCTTTTAAGAAACATCATTTGTTCTATGCATATTTGTTATTTCTAATTATAAAATTACTGGGTATGTAGGACATGACTATGGTATGGTAGTTATGATAAAATAATGATATATATATATACACACTCCCTCACATGTGCATGAATATGTATCATGCTAAAATGATATTTTTTATATTAAACAATGTAATGTCCTGTGTTGAAAATCACAGAGTAATACTCTATCTGTCCACTATAATTATCTATATATAGCACTATCAAAAATATATGATCAATGTACATGCTTTGCGAGTATAATTATGAAGTTTAAATATAAAAATTGGAGT
The DNA here is from genome assembly GCF_016097555.1 of Gigantopelta aegis. Lineage (NCBI taxonomy): Eukaryota > Metazoa > Mollusca > Gastropoda > Neomphalida > Peltospiridae > Gigantopelta > Gigantopelta aegis. Next base: position 10,068 of record NW_024535936.1, read on the forward strand.
ATTTTTTTGCATGTAATAACAAAAAGCATTGTATACAGACTTTTCTCAGTCAGCTCTATATGCAAATATCACTGCAATGCTTTTATTGTTATCTAGAAAAATGAATTATCATTATTAAGTATGATGTTTGTGTAGGTTGTTTTTATACTGTAGACACTATACCCATAATAGACTATACTATACTATGATGATGCATGCAGTCAGCAAAATAAGAACAGTATAATGACTTGTTGTTATCATAATACAAATGAATGACTATATGGTCTAATAATATACCTTTGAGTTCAAATTTAGTAATATTAATTTTACTATGGACTCTAGGATTACACATTAGAAACTATATGTTATGCCACATGAGCAGCAATCCATCATCTCCTATACCAATCATCTACTATGTAAGATATTCAAGCAAATAACTTAAGCATTACAATTTTTTCATGTAAAAAATTTTAAAATTGTAGAGGTAGGATATGTTTAGCCAACATTATTAACATGTAAATGAATAATACATTGTGTGGACAATCCATAGCAGTTATACATCTTTGTAAAAATAACCTTTAGTTATAGTTACAAATTGGGTAGTAATTTGTGCATGCACATAACACTAACACATACAGAATACATAAGTAAGTATGAAATATAAAATATATACAAAACGCAATGTATGCAAAACTGGCAGTCAAATTTGAACATGTATATAGAAGTAAAATAATAATGAAGTTATATATGTAGACAGGTCATATTATGTTGTCAAAATTGTATTTTAAGTACTGATACTACTTCAAATAGTTTTTTATTTGTCGTTCTATGTTCTACATCAAGCTAATATAATAGTTTCATAGGTGTTACAAAAATATGAAATCGACACCATTATCACAAAAAGTGTTAGAAACTTATTTTTTTACACAATCATGCAATGTACAAAATACTGCACAGTTTTTAAAAATCATGAAAAAGCAAAACTATTTTTAGTTTATTAGTTATATTTTGTGCATTACTTTTAAAACAATGCAAACATAATGAGCAAATTATAAATATATATGCGTAATGATAAGCTGACTGTTATAATGACAATTTAGAATAGTTATGGTTTTATCTTATTCGATAGCCATTGTAACTAATTTTAACACTTTCATTATTGTTGCCAACATTGGGTTATATGTTTTAATAAAGTATAGTTTTATAAATATTTCAAGTTAGGGAAAATATAATAAAAATGTGTCTATTTAAGAATGGCAAAATGTATCCTTCTGTGCCAGACTATATATGAAATGGAACATGATGTATATTGCTTTCTGCTTTGACAATTATTGTGTTTTAAAATGTAGAGGCTGTGTATGTGTTATAGCTAAAAGGAGGTATTTATTAAATGTAAGATATGTAGCATTTTAGTAACACACTATAGTGGCTGATGCATGTATAAACCAAATATTAATGTAATGTAAATGAAACAAACCCTCATATTAGAATGGGATAAATCAGTGTAAACTTTACAATATAAAAGTAAACAACAGAAATAAAGTAAATATTGGTCTTAAAATGATGTGTTTCTCAGTGTGTTGACCACTGGATTTTGTGGTGTAAGGATAGAAGATGTATGTTAGAGAACTTAGACATTTGGTGTAAAAGAAGGTCTATATTATTGTGGGCACCACACCATATTTTGATAGACTTAAATCAAGTAAAACCACATCGATAAATAGCTGCTATATGAAGGTGTTTTTTCGATTTTTGACTGATATATAATGAACATTATTATGCTATTAATGAATGTCCATCCAGATTTGAGCTTGCATTTCATGGCTTTTGTGTTTTGTTATGGCAACAGCAACAATCTATCTACCCTGCCCAACTAATTGTTTACCTGTAAGCGTCACTTAGTTGCTAGCGTAGCTTTTAAAGCGTTAAAAAATTATTGCAAAAGCAACCGGCAGGCGGGTATTATTACATTTACATTTAATTTGCCCTTCCCCATCAAAGGTTGTTAACTAACAAAACACAAACATAATATGCGCAATTTATATATATTTACATTGTGTACAGCCATAATTACGAAAGCGCGGCCCATAGGGGCGGCGGAAAGGGGTGACGCCATTTTGAAATAGGTTCGAGAGAAGACACCTGGTTTTCTGGCGCTTTCTTTCGCATTAAGGCGCTGAAATATGATCATATTAAAAGCCAATCAAATTCATAGATATTATATTTACTAAAACATTTTTTGTAACGTATTTTAGCTGTTACAGGCAAATATATATACTCAATAGGTCTACATGCCTATTTACTTTCTGACTTAAAAAAGGCATATAGCAAGAAAAACATGGTATCGTACTTAGAATGTGTTAATGGCTACAATTCCATATATATTATAATCCTATTATGGAAATACTTTTATTTGATGGTGGATACAGTATTTAAATGTGTCAACTAGCATCTTGACAAACAGTTGTCTCATGCATGAAGAATGATACTAGTTCTAAGAGAAAATGATAGTTAAAAGTCCATGGTTTTACATACAATGACAGAGAAGAACGAAGACAAGCTCTAAGTTTCCTAGACTAGGAGTTAACAGAGAAAAACCTGGGAAGTTTTCAGGTTTTAGACCAGAATAATGAAGACTGCGATTTGAGTAATAAAGATTACAAGAGAAACCATGAATTAGTTTAGCCATTAAATGAAGTGGCATGTTTTTAGCAATGATGACATCAAAGATGTCTTCATATTATAAACAAAATAAAACCTATTTCTATTCATCAAATTTACGCCAGTTGTATCAGAAATATTATATATGTGAGGATGTTTCTTCACCATTATTATGATTGCATACAACATTTGTAGCTGATTTTACGTCAGGCTATGCACTGTAATTAAACTCACATTTCATTATTTACATAAAATAAAATCAGTCTATGAATATTGCTACAATCATTATGTTCCTATTATATCTTTATCTTGAAAGTGTCTGGCTAGTTATTATAGCTAAAATTGGAATATTTTTATAGAAGGCTCTAAAACCTAGTTCTACTCATACTAAATGTATGTTGCTTATATATTAGATATATAAATTTTATATGCATATGAACAATGTAATATTTTGATATATGATAATGCATTATCTTTATGAAATATTTATTTTATTTATTTTCATTGCGATCTGATCTCATTCTATTATGTTTTAAATGTTAAATATCAACAATGACCACATACATGACCCAGTAGTGTGGTGAAGAAGTGACGACGTACAGAGCCAGTAGTGGTTGAAAGACAATGTTTACCAACATGACCCCAGTAATGGTTGAAGAAATGCAACCTACATGAGCCAGTAATGGTTGAAGAAAATGACCACATACATGAGCCAGTAGTGGTTGAAGAAATGACGACTACATCGAGCCAGTAGTGGTTGAAGAAAATGACGACGTACATGAGGCCGTATTGAGTGTTGAAGACAATGTTTTACCTACATGACCCCCGTAATGAGTGGAAGAAAATGACCACAACATGACCCAGTATGGTTGAAGAAAATGACCACATACCAGACCCAGTAGTGTTGAAGAAAATGACGACGTACATGGCGCCAGTAGTGGTTGAAGAAAAGACGACGTAACATGAGCCAGTATGGTGTTGAAGCAATGTTACCTACATGACCCAGTAATGGTTGAAGACAATGACAACCTACATGAGCCAGTAATTGGGAAAAAAAAAATACTTTTCAGAAGATGGAACCTCGTGTGTTCGTAGAGTGATGATGCAATTGTGGGTTAATTAAGGTGCAATGTCTAATTAGTTGTATTTTAGCAATACATGCATACCTCCTTTTTTATGGTATAGTTAATTACGTTGTGTTGTTCTAACAAACCATTGTTAGTGATCATATTATGAATATTGTTCATAAATACATTTTGAGAACAAGTACTATGTTTAAACATGCATGGTATATATGTTTAATTACTATTTGCACGTATAGGCATAAATATCATTTCATATTTTTATTTATCAAACATATTTTCTAATTAGGCTTAAATAAATGAACAACATATGACTGACTTCTTCAAGTTACTATCAATAATAAAATTAGCCTATTCATATGTTATTGCTTTTTTTCAATATTCATTTTATTTGACCAAACAAAAAATGTATTAAACGCCCAACGTTTTAATGTCACTAGCGACTAGCTTCGTCAGTGGCTTAAATAATAAAAGTAAAAGTAAAAAGCTTCTATTTATACTACACGCTAAAGGTACCAAAGTTCAACAATACAATAACAATCTTCCCTTCTCCTAGTGTTGCGTGGTGGGCTGCTACGTATGGAGTGCTTTGATGTTATGCATGCTTGGCATGTATAGCGTTGGTGGTCTGCTTTACATGCATATTTGGACCGAATGTGAGGTAAGTCCCAGGGAGAGGACCCTTTCTCTACGGTTGATAGAAGGACATTTGTTGTTGATTTGTCCAGATTCAAGGCTGATTCTTTGAAACCCCCCCCCCCCCCCCCCCCACCCCCCCCCCCCCCCCCCCCCCCCCCCCCCCCCCCCCCCCCCCCCCCCCCCCCCCCCCCCCCCCCCTCCCCCCCCCCCCCCCCCCCCCCCCCCCCCCCCCCCCCCCCCCCCCCCCCCCCCCCCCCCCCCCCTGAGTAAAGATTGGTGAGCTAGGATAGAAGGGTTAGCTTCCATTTTATGGAGTGGCCAGTCTGGCAGGACATGTTCAGATAACCACTAGAACAAATTCCAGTTTTCGCGATTGCTCTCTTGTTTTCAATGATGCGTTTGTGATATATTTCTTTCTGGCAGTTTGTCCAATATAACTTGCCTCACAGTTCTTAGCAAAAATCTGATAAAAGACAACAGCCTTCTTTGTGATGGTTATTTTATCCTTAGCCCTTGATAAGATTTTTCTTAAGGTGTTTTGTGTCTAAAGGTGGTTTCTATGCCAAGAGGGGAGAGCATCCTTTATAGATTCTGTTTTGCCTGTGTACATAAAGGAAAAATGGTGATTCTAGTTGTTTTTGGTCACTAGTGTAGTGGTGTTTGTTTTTTAGTGTAGAGTGTCCTTTGGCATCTTTGATGAATTTTATGGATACTGTTCTTTTGTAGAGCCTGAAAGATAAGATAATTCTTCCTCCCACCCGTTGTACAAAGGAGGACGAGTGTGTTAAGGCCTGAAAATAAAGAGCGACAAACAGATAGTTTGTGATAGGCAGGGTGGTGGATGTTGAACTGAAGGGGGTCTGTTTGCAATAAAACTGCCGATGGATAAAACTGTCCCTCTAATGGAAAAGTAAGTGGCCTTGCGAAGAACCAAGAAGCCTCTCTATCTCTAGTGATGAGGATGTCCAAAAAGGCAACAGCCATTACTTTTCCATCTCTACTGTAAACTGGATTGAAGTTCAATGGAGTTGAGATGTTGATGGAAACTCTCAACCATCGAAAGGTAGTAGGGCGACCATGTGTCATCTACCAATACGCTTTTGCAGAAAATAGGAGGGTGTGAAAAGGAGGTTAAGGCCTTTGTTCTATCTTCTCCATCACCATATCTGCTACAATCACAGACCACAGAGGAAACCCATAGCAGGTTCAAAAATTTGTTTGATAAAACTGTCCTCTAAATGAAAAGTAAGTGGATTTGAGACAGAACTCAAGAAGCTCTCTCTTCAATAAAGTACCAATTGAGTTTAGCAATTTATGTCTCAAGGGAACGCTACAAGTAGACAACACCTTAGAGGACAGAACTGCCTAAAGTATATATATATAGGTTTGATTTCTAACATATGTTGTGGTTATCCTAACTAACAACATAGGTTTTATAACTAATATTGTTAATGTAAATCATTGTGGTGACACTGCTTCGTTTTTTTTTGGTTTCATCTTATAATGTACTTTTTTGATAACACACTGAAAAAGCAGTTGTCATTATAACTATCAGTTACTCAATATGATGTAAGCCCAATCAAAGTTGCTACAAGGCCAATACTAGTGTAACTTCAATAAGCATGAAGCGAAGTAGTTACATTACAACCACATTCCTTTACACCCCCTTTTGCTATAGTAGTCAAATCATGGCTTCACTTTGAAGCTATAAGCAGATGCTATTTAAACTTAATTAACCTAGTTAGGTAGGTGAAACCAGAATCTACCTCTCCTCATAATTTCAGTATTGG
>NW_024535937.1:0-11324 GCF_016097555.1 Gigantopelta aegis
TAAGTTACATTAACCCACACACTACCATCTACGTAGAGATTAATAGCACTTTAATATCAAAGTCCCTATCAGATAATTAAATGATAATTAGTAATTAGAAGAGGAAACTTACAGAATTCAAATTCTTGTGAACTAGCCATATCTCCTGTTGATGGTCTTAACAATTGAGTTGTCCCATTAAATGTGAATTATAAGGTAGATTATAAGCTATATAGATACCAATAATATATACTCATTTTCTTCATCAGAACACTTTAGTATCATTAACACGTTCAATGCTATGGTAATTGTAGTCAGTATTTTGAGATAGTTTTAGTTTTAGCATTAATATTTAACTGGTTTTTGTTCATTACAATTATATGTAACCTGAAAGTAAAACATGATGTTAGTTTATATTTTGTTAATACTACAATAACAAACCTTGTATGTGAATGTTTGTGGAAATACTGTCTTCACTAATAACAAGAACAATGTCTTCTTTAACTGCAGGTACTGTTGTATGAAAAAAAAACATATTTTAGATACTGCTATGTGTAGAGTTAATACCCAAGAGCAAACAAACTTACCTCCAATATGATAATATTGTTGTGATGTTACCTCTCCCTCTCCTACAATATTCACTGGTACAAACTATTAGCTCATATCTCTGACATGATATAAAGTTGAGATGACTCAATGATATAGTAGTAGATGTTGAGTTTAGTAGTATAATTGACTACCATTTAATTTAGTGTCTATAATAGACACAATATAATGTAGTATATCTACTCCATCAAAGTGTTGGAGGTGGTAGCCAACTCAACCATTTGGTAGATATATGAAGTCAAGTTTATTCACAGCTGTTAATAACCCTATATCATAATAAGTAATTGTTCTGTGTTGTGATAATATTGTTACCTTGAAATTTGAGAAATACTTTATTTGAAGTAGTTAGTTGTGGTATATATACAGTAGCTCTAATCCCAAAATTGTTAAATTACGTGATGCAATAATAACAAGATCAGATTTGATACTACCATTTGTAAGTTTAGTTTGATAACTGATATATTAACAGACTGATCACCAGGTATGTATGGAATATCATTAATAGCCCAATACACTGATCCACTACAGACAATAGTTTGTAAGTTGACAATAGATCCTTCACTGGTGTTGTTTAAAGAATTTGGTTGAAGTAAAAAGGACACCCATGAACAACAGAGATAGCAGAGACTATACATATAACAATATAGAGACTTATTTTAACAGCTAATTCAAACTTACCTTTATCAGCAGCCATTGTTACTCCATTCTTATATATATCAACTCAACCACACAACTTAATAATCATGAAGTAAAGCTCCTTTCTCTTCAATTGTAAATATCTCTCAAAAAGCTAAATTATCATAATTAGGTATTATAAATACCAAAAATAGATATTGCTATGCAATTAAGATGAGGACCCACCTTCCTTTTTTATGTAAACACTCACTGTTGGTTCTTGTTTTATAGCAAATCTTTATGTAGAAATGAAGAAAAGTCATAAAAGGGTTATGACTTTATTAGATCTAGTACTTATTTAGTTTTATTAAAAAATTTTACTAAAAACTAGTATTGCAGATAATATTTGAAAAGTTGACATTAGATTTACATCACACATCAAATCATGTTGTCTTCCTTTGTTATTGGATGATGAGTTATACTAATTATAATATATGATAATTTTATAATAGCAACATCTGACATTGTAATGTGTGCTGGTTCACTATAATAATGACCCTATTAATATGAGATATAGAAGTAATATAGAGAGCGATGATTTTACACTCACAGCTCCTGTTTTATCATCACTCCGTACAATGTAACTGTAGATGATGATTTAGGTTCGAGTCTTGGTACATTTCTGAAGAGAGAATCAACACGTCAACAAGTAGTAATAAGAAAGTGGTATTACTTTCCACTGTGTTTGTCAGGAACCTCTATATAATATAATATTTTATAATACATAATTTAAGTAATAAATATATATGTACTTCTACTGATGTAGTTTTCTCTTAGAAGGGAGAAGAAAATGACATTACAAAGTCAGAGTGTGTAATTTATTTCAGAGGTAGAAACTGGTAGCTACACTTAGATAGGGCGTACCTATACAAAATAAATTAATTAACAATTAATGAAACTAACTGAACTCACTGCTTTAGAGACCATATTACCAGAATAAATATTATTATTCTTCAACCTAGTAATGTTATGAAATAATATATTAATATCATATTAATTTACTTGTTGATAACTGTTCAGTCTTAATACTCTAGTCTATAGAAATAGTAATAAAATTTACTTACTATTGACTCATCAATTAGGTAATTCATCTGCATTGGAATACTCTCGCAATGCACTCCAAAGATTTACCGCACTTCCGAGGTGTTTTGAAATAGAGTGGTCCAGGCTGCCATGGGTCACATGGAAAGTGCACCTATAAATTATGGTAAATTAGGTTTATCATGTTTCATTTTTATAGAACCTGTTGAGCAAAATCAAAGCTGTAATGGGCCAGGCTAGGCCCAGATTGAGGTTGACTGTATAGACCTGGTTGTGGAGGTGAGTACTTGTTATTGATGGAAAAATGCTCCCTGAAATACGATGTGCCTCTTTTTCACAAGACGATAATAGTCCTCTCTCTGTTTTTGACTAACTCTAGATGTTCCTTAGCCTTTTTTAAAACCTAAAGTTCAAGTACATATGTAATATATATATGTTTATATTGTAGTGTAATATATCCACTCATTCCTTGTAATATACCTCTGTTTTTCACTTTCTGTGTCCCAAATCTAAAGGAACTAGTGATAAGAGAGCTGTTCTTGGTGGCAAATGGCACAAGGTCAGCCAATAGGTTTTGTAATACAAGAGTTGGTCGAAGCTTCTCCAATAACAGCAGAAAGTAGTGTAAGCAGCACATCGACCTCCATATTGTTCAATTGAGTCTTTGTATTTCATCCAAATCATTTTCTTTGTATTGCTTGATGGTAATAGCTTACAGTCATCCCCTTTTGTATCCTGGATTTCTACCTGGTAAAAGATTGCGTTCTCTTCGCTGTAGTGTCCAGGAATCTCAATAAGTTGTTGATATCATCTCTTGTCATGGTATTAGCTGGTACCTTCCCTCGTTGCCATGTTGTCGTGTAGCAATACCATTTTCATGGTAATGCCTTTTTAGCGCCTTGTATTTCTTAGTGCTGATGTCATGTAAAAACAGAAGGTCTTTAAACAGACCCGTCTTCCTCCATGTAGAAATGTAGAGTGCTGGTGTTTTCCGAGTATGAGAGAAATGGTGGTTAACTTTTACGTCACTGGAAGTTAGTCCATAGCTGCTATTGACCAATGACTACCAAATCCAATTCCTTCTTTGTCAGCTCAAATATGCTCATCCTGTAACTCTTATATTCTCAGAAGTAATGGAGTACAGCAAGGTTGTTGTTTTTCTCCTTGTTGACAAGTACACCCATTCTTAGCAAAAGTCTTCTTGTATTTTCAGTTTCCTCATTTTACATCAATGGTACGGACATCAAGAGCAACAGTAGATGGTATAATAGCTGTAGAATTATAGATTCAAAAGTTGTAAGTAAAAAAACACTGCACGTTCATTTTCATCATCACTGTCGTCACTCTCACTTCACACCAATCAAAGACTTCACCACAACTAAATTATAGGTTTTGTTGTTATTGTTTGTATGACATATTCAATAACTTACTCTCTAGAACTGGGTGTCCATCACTCTCACTTCCACACCAATCAGCACTTCATTATGTTGGCCAGCTGTATGTGCTATCATTTGACAAAAGGTATAGTTAAAATTTGCACATTTTCATTTTTTACCACTAGTTGGGATAATGGCTGTTGTCTCCAACAAGATTGTCCAGCTGGTAGTAGTTGTTATGTGCTATCATTTGACATAAAGTTTAGTTTAAAATTTGCACATTTAATTCTTACCACTAGTTGGATAATGGGCTGTTGTCTCCAACAACAAGATGTTGTCCAGGTGGAGTAGTTGTATGTGCTATCATTTGACAAAAGGTATAGTTAAAATTTGCACATTTTCATTTTTACCACTAGTTGGATAATGGCTGTTGCTCCAACAAGATGTTGTCCAGCTGGAGTAGTTGTATGTGCTATCATTTGACATAAGGTTTAGTTATATTTGCACATTTTCATTCTTACCACTAGTTGGATAATGGCTGTTGTCTCCAACAACAAGATGTTGTCCAGCTGGAGTAGTTGTATGTGCTATCACAGTTTGAACAAAAGTTGGTTAATGTTTCATGTTTTCATTCTTACCACTAGTTGGATAAGGCTGTTGTCTCCAACAACAAGATGTTGTCCAGGTGGAGTAGTTGTATGTGCTATCATTTGACAAAAGGTATAGTTTAAATTTTGGCACATTTTCATTTTTACCACTAGTTGGATAATGGCTGTTGTCTCCAACAAGATGTTTTCCACTGGAGTAGTTGTATGGTGCTATCATTTGACATAAGGTTTAGTTAATATTTGCACATTTTCATTCTTACCACTAGTTGGATAATGGCTGTTGTCTCCAACAACAAGATGTTGTCCAGCTGGAGTAGTTGTATGTGGCTATCACAGTTGACAAAAGGTTTGGTATTATTTGCATGTGTTCATTCTTACCACTAGTTAGATAAGTGGGTCTTCTTCAAGGAGATGCTCACCAATTTGAGAGGTCACACATCCTAACATTTGGCAGAAGTTTAAATAATATTAGACCACTTAAAGTCTTACCACTAGTGAGAGAACGGTTAGTTTCTCCAAGTTGTTGTCCAGATGTAGATGTCGTATTTTCTATTGTTTTAGAAAGGTTAGAATATTTAAGTTTTTTACCTGTAATGATGAAAATGGCTGTTTTCTTCGACTTGTTGGCCAACTGTAGAGGTTCACGTGGCTAACAAGTGACAAAAGGTGAAGTTAACATAATATTAGCACACTTTAGTCTTTACCACTAGCCTAAAGAATCACTGCTTTCCTCCAGGAGATTCTCATAAGTTGGAGGGGTGGTATGCTCTAATGTAAGGACCAAAGGTATAGTTTAATGTTTATCATACTTTTATTCCTACCCCAAGCTAGATAATTACTGTTGTCTGGTCAGTTTATTCTTGTCAGCTGGAGAGGTCTTATGTGCTAAAAGTCGACAACAAGATTTTAAAATTTAGAGCGAGCAGCTGTTAGTTAGAACTTTTTTTCATCACTGAGAATTATGTATATTAGAGACTCAATTACCTTCTGTTTGGAAGAAATCTTCAAATTCATCTGAATCATCAGAATCATCATTGCCTTTTAAAATGCAAATTGTATTCATTGTTATGTAATGAAATTCATGATATCACACTTACCTTCGAGGGTCAAAGTACTCGTATATCAGGTCATTCGAGTGCTTTTTTTTATCACTCGAGGAGAGAAAATCTGCTCCAATTATTTTAAAGCCTTCGCAACGTCCCTTGATGAAGCCATCGAATCTTTTCTAGAAATTTATTGCCGCGAACTGTTTATCGAATATCTTTTGACACGCTCGTGTCATATACTCCGTGTATTATCGTATTCATCTTATCCTAGAACGCGAATGCTTCTACGTGCAAAGCTAGAAAGATCTTTGGCTTTCTACACGCTTCAAAATGACTGTCAAGAACTTTTCTCTTCGTTTTTGGTTTAACTCAATTTAACCCAAAATATTGAAATCCAATCACTTTTGCTGTCCATACTGAAATTTTGTTTTTGACAGAAGTGTCCCTTTTCGCAAATCGTCACAAATACTTAATAAAGATGTCTCTTATATAAACACACCTGATAAACAGGTCTACTTTTGCTTTGATTGTGGTATGTCCAATAGATGATAGAGTGATGCTATACACTATATTACAAGAATAATGACATCATTATGATTGTCATTTAATTATTTTACTGTCATGATAACATGATCATCATCAGTAAAGGTGATGGATTCTAATTCCAAAGAACTCTAATAGTGTAAAGGTTTTGATGTCTTGAAAGGTAGTTGAGTACTTAAGAGGAGCCATTTCATACATACAATATATTGATTCAATGGAGTTTGTTACAACACAAGAGGAGGTAGATCACTTATACACCAGGGTTATAGGTACACACTCAATCAAAGAACAGCCATATAGGCAGATATATTGGAGATGTGCAGACAGATGTTGTCCTGGAAGAGCAGTCACGGATGTTCATGATCACCTAGTCTCCTGCAATGAGAATCACTCCCACACCAACGTGTGCAGGACTCTCAGTCTCCAACAAATTTACAGGGAAGACGCTGACTTCAAGTTGTACATCCATGAGAACAGACTGAAAACTGTTAAGAAAAGCACGAACGGGAGATTATAAGTTACAAAGAAAACTTCTTAGGGCATATAGCCATTGGTATCTTTGTAATTATTGTGATTAAATCAATTTAGTTTTTTAGATGAAAAAGGGACAATTGTACATTTTGTTAGACGAAACCGGATTAGATGAAATGGTTATAAACTGTATCAAACACTTAAATGGAGTGATAAATATTTATAGCATTTATAACAAGGGCTTGGGCTATTGCTATGCAACAGAGTGAACAATATAATAATATATATAATAGACATAAAATATGAATTTTAAATAAAAACTGATTTATAGTACATATTTAAGATAGCAGGATTAATATTATCATCACAATACACTTTCTTCATTCAGTTACTTGTGATAAAGTTGGTGGTTCTAAGGCTTCGTGTGATAGTTGCTATATTGTTATATCCCATAAAACAAAAATACTGGACTAGTAGGATTGCCAGCAGTAATAGGTGTTAGTGGAAAAGGAGATACTGGAGGAGATGACTGTGTATTGAATATAGGAAGTGATAGAGATTTTTAAAGGTGGTTTAGATTGAGGTATGATGTAATAATCTTGTGGTAAATCTCCTGGCAGACTTTAAGAATGTCATCAATTGGATTTTCCTGTTGTTATTTTGATCATCCTCCTCATTATAATCTGTATAGATAAATGTCTACACAGTTCATATTATTATGTGTTAACTCACCATACTGTGTTAGTCTGAGTGTCTTCAGTAATAGTTATGTTATTAGTAGGTTCTAGTGGAGCAGGTACAAACACTACAGTAGATGGCATTGGTTGCTGTACTAACTGAACTCCAGGAGACATTTCAGAATATTATCACTAATACTATATCGTTAGTAATAATAAGAATCACATAACAGACCATACTTTGTCTCAGAGAATTCTTCACTACTAGTACATGTTCATACTGAGATGACTTTTCTGGAAACACCCTATATACATGACTGAGGGGATACCTTTAGTACTGCAATGAATGAACATTGTTAGTATCATTACCTTGATGCATACAGTAGAGGATGAGAACTATTAGTATTGTAATAATAATTGATAAAAATAATTATTAACACAACGGCAGTACCAATAACAAATAACTTCACATCTATATTTTAGAAACTTTTTAGATTATTGGCATGCTATAATACTTTACTGTTAAATAGAGAGAATGGATTAGTCTGTGAATTGGGAGATTGTGTTGGATTATCTAATAAAACATATAGTATATATATAATAGATATGGTTATATGTATTTACCAGTAAATGAAGGAAATAAACTTATGGTGGGTGATGAAGACAGTGTAGGAGATACCCTAATAATAATAAAATATCAATTATATACTCATTATAAACTGATCATACCTTTTGGTATGGGGAGGACCTGGTGGTAATATCAAATATTCCACAACAGCTGGTACTCTACAAATCAAAATATTTTATCTTGAAGACCAAATGCCCTCCAGTGAGAATTGGTCATAACATATTCAATAGGAAAAACACTTTATAATGTTCACTACATGTCTTTGTCTTGAGATATTTAGTTGTAGAGTTATACCATTATTATTACTGGGGTATAAGAAAAAGACAACCCAGTAGCATTTGAACCATAGGTAAAATGGACAGGTCACACATAATTTACCAAAGTCATTTGTTGTGTCTATAGTCACATTTTGTAGATCAAAAGAGCCTAAATGATGATATAGTTTATTATAAAATAGTGTGCTGACTCAGTTAAAAGTCACTGGGACAATTGCCTATGAATATTGTTAAGAGGACACAACAAATGTACTTACTGAGTATTGTTGATGTTGTTATAGTGAACCACCCACCCAATGTTACAATATGAAACATTGGCAATAAAAGGTATATTCTTTTGGGATTATTATCATATCATCTATCAAGTCTATAGACTGTGGTAGTGATAATACTGGAAGACATAGACTTATTAGAATCTATATCAGTCAAGTTTGATAAATATATTATCTGGATAACATCCAGGACCAAAGCGGAGATCCTATTATAGGAGTAATAATATTTATATTGCATTTGATTTACTGGAATACCTGTGTATCAGTAGTAGTTCTGCTGTAATAGATAGACATGCTTTTCTCTTTTACAAATCAAGTGCTTAGTTCTGACCATGCTATTTGTGTCACTACAAACATGTATTATATCAAATTGTGAAACATTATCACTTACCATTTGGTATAACTATAATTACAAACTTGATGATTCCCAAACCACCATTAATTAAATGAGGTCACATTAATGGATATATTCTCTGAACAGATCAATATTGATGAGAGTTAATAGTTAATTGTATAATGTTCCATCAGTTGTAAATAGAATATATTAGACCCTCAGCTTCAATAATATAATGAGTTTAAAGCCCCTTCCAAAGTTATGGGGGCAATAAAAGTAACATGTACTATGTTCTTTTTCTACAAACATGACAAGTCAGATTACTCACATGATCTGATGTCTTATGGGCAATAGCACGCATGCGCAGGTTTACATAGAAGAGCACATGCCTTACTTGCTAGGCAAGATAAACCGAATTACCACCCCACCGCTCCCACTAAGGTATAGTTTGGTCCATTTTAACCTTCCATCTGGACTTCAGATGTGGAAGAGGATCCAGGCAATGGGTGGAGCACCACACTCGCTCCACCCAGTCATATCACCCAAGGACATGCCTCATTTCAGAATTACGTGATTGGGGCTACATGATTCATGAAGGGCTCATTTAGAGTTGACTAAACCCTAAAACTTGAGGAATGCATTTTAATATTTTTATGCACCCAGCCTTTGATCATCCTTTTTCCCATACTATCCGTTGTCTGGAGAGCAAGGGATCAATAACAAAAAATTTACTTAAGTTAAAGGAAAGTAAAAGATATATCGACCAAAAACCAAAGAAAACTATTATCAGAGCCGCCATTAAATGGTCTAGGACCATGTAGTATCATTAAACAGGATAAAGATAATCCCATATTTTGACAATACCAATATATGAATTACTAGTTTATAATATGTTATAGATCATCAGTACATGTCCTAATATGCCTGTATTGTTATATATGATGGATTACTCGCTCTAAACTTAATTCTTCTATGTCTCATTTACAAATATCTGTGTAATGTAATATAATCATATCATCATATAACAAATAATATGTAGTACAATACTACAATACCTCCTCATATGCAGGAGTATCAGTAATAGCCTCGTGATCATTACAATATAAGTTAGTATAATTCATAATTACTAAGACAATTACCACGCTCAATCCAACTTTTCAATAGTGTTGAGTTAGTTTTTCGTTTCTCAAATACACAATAACACTAGTGACAATCACTATTATAGTAATAACTAATTTATTACTATAATGATTATACTAGTAATACTCAGTAAAAGAATATTATCGTTGTATCTGTGTATTACAAATCAATAATCTCTATGACATAATAATACTTACATGATATCATAATGTTACTGTAGTTAAACACAGATGTTCATTTATTATACATAGTGGTACTCGAACTAGTAATATCAAGGAAACTCCTGTACTGTTTTATGGACATAGTATCTATATACAACATAAAACTAGATGCCATAATCATAGTAAGTATGATATGTCATTTAATTAATGTATACAAGGTCAACTGATAAAATTAAGATAATTATACATAATAGATTATTACTACAGCAATGTCTACGCTCAATGCTTGACAAACTAACTAACCTGTCCCAACCTGTCTCAATCCTCACTACTGTTAACAAAGAAGAGTATGTTAGTGATGTTAAACCAGTCCCTTCTTGAACTCTGTCATCTACTGGATAGGCACATGATAATCATCATTTTTCATGCATACATATTCACAATATATAAAGTACTATGATATATATATACTCCGCACAGGACAATGTACTACTATATGTTAGTTAATGTATATATACTAATGATAGTATAACCAATTGTAATTGGGTAAACTAAACTTGTGTCAACGGGCATAGTACTACTATCAATGGAGGAGGACATTACAACTACATTCCCATTAATAGTAATATTTTGCTGTTTCCCTAACTCTGTAGAATACTGTATAATCTCTCTCCCAGTCATGTCTTGTGAATATATATCAGCAACAAGACGTGATAGGACAGTATGTAGTGTATACATCATCTCAGGTACATTAAATGGCATACATAGAGAGAGGTTTATAAGCCCATAGCTTTGATATTTAAATCCTTTAGCATCCTGTTCCCACAGTAACATATGTTACATTAACACAAACACTACCAGGCTACTGTATAGTACTAGCATCTTTAATATCAAGGTTCCCTATCAGTGATAATAAATGATAATTAGTAAGTATAAGAGGAGAAATTACAGAATTCAATTCTTGTGAAACTATACATATTCTAGGTGATGGTATTAACAATGAGGTTGGGTCCCATTAAATGTGAAATTATAAGTAGATTATCAGCCTAAACTAGACTACCAATAATTAGTATATCATTGCCCTTATCACAAACTTATAGTATCATTCACACCCGTCAATACTGTGGTATTTGGAGTCCATATTGTAATAAGTCTTTAATTTTAGCAGGAATATTAACTGGTTTTTGTCGTTACAAGCATATGTAACCTGAAAATAAAAAACATACTGATAATTAATGTATGTCAAGGCTTAAAATAAACAAGAACCACAATCACAGTGTATGTGATGTTTTGTGGAAAATATGTCTCACTTTATAACAAGAAAAACTATCTTTTTTAAACTCAGGCACTTTCTATGGAAACAAAAACATTATTTAAATACTGCTATGGTCGAGTTAATACACAGGAGAATAATCGTACCTCCAATATTGATATATTGTTGTGATTTCCCTTCCCTTCCTACAATATAAATGGTACACTATATCTATTCGGA
>NW_024535938.1:0-9569 GCF_016097555.1 Gigantopelta aegis
CCCTCCCCCTCCCTTCCTCCATCCGTCCGTACGTCCGTCGTTTTACAGTATTCTTGATAGTTTGTTTTATAATTGTGTGTTTTGTTGAAAATTTCATTGTTATTCTTTGATAGTTTGTTTTATAATTGTGTGTTTTGCTTGAAAAATTTCATTGTTATTGTTTGATAGTTTGTTTTATAATTGTGTGTTTTGCTTGAAAATTTCATTGTTATTGTTGACTGATGTTTTCTACCTTTTTTTTTTTAGTTGACGTGTGGAATCAAGAGATTTAAGATATTTATCATCGGGCTGGTGACAGTTGAAGGTGTAGCTGTCACAAGTGAAGCATTTTAATGGTAAGTTACCTCCCTTCTTGATTTTGGAATTTGGGTTATATTGTTTTGGTGATAATTGGTGAAGAATTGAATTTATAATTGAACATATCTATCAGTGGATTGATAACAGCTGAAGACACAGCTAAAAGACAGGACATACATCTCTGTTATTAGTAAGATGACTGATGTCAAATGAAGTTGCATGCAATGAAATGTCTAAATAATAAATATTTTTTTTGCAACATCCTTGTTAGTTCGTTTTATAATTGTGTGTTTTACTGCAAACGTATATATACTCAACAAGGAAAGTTTAGCAAATATCTGTTATGATGTCTAAATTTGCCATGGTTGAATAAACTTAAAAGAAAACCAGGTCCTCCTGTTGTGTTGAGGCGAAGGTTGATGAAAAAAAAGAAAGAACAAAAGTTTGTTTTATTTAACAACGCCACCAAGAGCACATTGATTGTTTTTTTATCTTATCATCGGCTCTTGGACGTCAAACATATGGTCATTCTGACACTGTTTTTTCAGAGGAAACCCGCTGTCGCCACATAGGCTACTGTTTTATGACAGGCAGCAAGAGATCTTTTATTTGCGCTTCCCACAGGCAGGATAGCACAAACCATGGCCTTTGTTGAACCAGTCATGTATCGCTGGTCGGTGCAAGTGGTTTACACCTACCCACTGAGCCTTGCAGGGCACTCACTCAGGGTTTGGAGTCGGTATCTGGATTAAAAATCCCATGCCTCGACTGGCATCCGAACCCAGTACCTACCAGCCGCAAAGGTTGATGAGTTTATGTTGTTTGTAAATGGTAAACATCTCAGATGTGAATACTAATTCATAAAAATAGGTTCATTTATAAATGGTATGCCATTTCTTTTAACATTAGCTAAACTTTCGTTGTTGAGAATATTATTATTGTTTAGGAATGTTTTCTACAAAAATTTTGTCTTTTAGTTGACGTGTGGAATCAAGAGATGCAAGATACTTATCATCGGGCTGGTGACAGCTGAAGGCATGGTTACGAGAGTTGGAAGATTTCATCAACATCCTTGCGACCCATGAAGCTAAGTGATATTGAATAAAGTTTGTCACTTTGACAGCCATTTTTTCCTCATGCATTCAGTTCGAATTGTTCCGCCGGAAAAGATAAATACTTGTCCCTCCCTCCCTCCCTCCATCCGTCCGTACGTCCGTCGTTTTACAGTATTCTTGATAGTTTGTTTTATAATTGTGTGTTTTGTTGAAAATTTCATTGTTATTCTTTGATAGTTTGTTTTATAATTGTGTGTTTTGCTTGAAAATTTCATTGTTATTGTTTGATAGTTTGTTTTATAATTGTGTGTTTTGCTTGAAAATTTCATTGTTATTGTTGACTGATGTTTTCTACCTTTTTTTTTTTTAGTTGACGTGTGGAATCAAGAGATTTAAGATATTTATCATCGGGCTGGTGACAGTTGAAGGTGTAGCTGTCACAAGTGAAGCATTTTAATGGTAAGTTACCTCCCTTCTTGATTTTGGATAGTTTGGTTTATAATTGTTTTGGTGAAGAATTGAATTATAATTGAAACATATCTATCAGTGGATTGATAACAGCTGAAGACACAGCTAAAAGACATACATCTCTGTTATTAGTAAGATGACTGATGTCAAATGAAGTTGCATGCAATGAAATGTCTAAATAATCTTTTTTGCAACATCCTTGTTAGTTCGTTTTATAATTGTGTGTTTTACTGCAAACGTATATATACTCAACAAGGAAAGTTTAGCAAATATCTGTTATGATGTCTAAATTTGTCATGGTTGAATAAACTTAAAAGAAAACCAGGTCCTCCTGTTGTGTTGAGGCGAAGGTTGATGAAAAAAAGAAAGAACAAAAGTTTGTTTTATTTAACAACGCCACCAAGAGCACATTGATTGTTTTTTTTATCTTATCATCGGCTCTTGGACGTCAAACATATGGTCATTCTGACACTGTTTTTTCAGAGGAAACCCGCTGTCGCCACATAGGCTACTGTTTTATGACAGGCAGCAAGAGATATTTTATTTGCGCTTCCCACAGGCAGGATAGCACAAACCATGGCCTTTGTTGAACCAGTCATGTATCGCTGGTCGGTGCAAGTGGTTTACACCTACCCACTGAGCCTTGCAGGGCACTCACTCAGGGTTTGGAGTCGGTATCTGGATTAAAAATCCCATGCCTCGACTGGCATCCGAACCCAGTACCTACCAGCCGCAAAGGTTGATGAGTTTTTATGTTGTTTGTAAATGGTAAACATCTCAGATGTGAATACTAATTCATAAAAATAGGTTCATTTATAAATGGTATGCCATTTCTTTTAACATTAGCTAAACTTTCGTTGTTGAGAATATTATTATTGTTTAGGAATGTTTTCTACAAAATTGTTGTCTTTTAGTTGACGTGTGGAATCAAGAGATGCAAGATACTTATCATCGGGCTGGTGACAGCTGAAGGCATGGTTACGAGAGTTGGAAGATTTCATCAACATCCTTGCGACCCATGAAGCTAAGTGATATTGAATAAAGTTTGTCACTTTGACAGCCATTTTTTCCTCATGCATTCAGTTCGAATTGTTCCGCCGGAAAAGATAAATACTTGTCCCTCCCTCCCTCCCTCCCTCCCTCCGTCCGTACGTCCGTCGTTTTACAGTATTTTGATAGTTTGTTTTATAATTGTGTGTTTTGTTGAAAATTTCATTGTTATTCTTTGATAGTTTGTTTTTATAATTGTGTGTTTTGCTTGAAAATTTCATTGTTATTGTTTGATAGTTTGTTTTATAATTGTGTGTTTTGCTTGAAAATTTCATTGTTATTGTTGACTGATGTTTTCTACCTTTTTTTTTTTTAGTTGACGTGTGGAATCAAGAGATTTAAGATATTTATCATCGGGCTGGTGACAGTTGAAGGTGTAGCTGTCACAAGTGAAGCATTTTAATGGTAAGTTACCTCCCTTCTTGATTTTGGATAGTTTGGTTTATAATTGTTTTGGTGAAGAATTGAATTATAATTGAAACATATCTATCAGTGGATTGATAACAGCTGAAGACACAGCTAAAAGACATACATCTCTGTTATTAGTAAGATGACTGATGTCAAATGAAGTTGCATGCAATGAAATGTCTAAATAATCTTTTTTGCAACATCCTTGTTAGTTCGTTTTATAATTGTGTGTTTTACTGCAAACGTATATATACTCAACAAGGAAAGTTTAGCAAATATCTGTTATGATGTCTAAATTTGTCATGGTTGAATAAACTTAAAAGAAAACCAGGTCCTCCTGTTGTGTTGAGGCGAAGGTTGATGAAAAAAAGAAAGAACAAAAGTTTGTTTTATTTAACAACGCCACCAAGAGCACATTGATTGTTTTTTTTTATCTTATCATCGGCTCTTGGACGTCAAACATATGGTCATTCTGACACTGTTTTTCAGAGGAAACCCGCTGTCGCCACATAGGCTACTGTTTTATGACAGGCAGCAAGAGATCTTTTATTTGCGCTTCCCACAGGCAGGATAGCACAAACCATGGCCTTTGTTGAACCAGTCATGTATCGCTGGTCGGTGCAAGTGGTTTACACCTACCCACTGAGCCTTGCAGGGCACTCACTCAGGGTTTGGAGTCGGTATCTGGATTAAAAATCCCATGCCTCGACTGGCATCCGAACCCAGTACCTACCAGCCGCAAAGGTTGATGAGTTTATGTTGTTTGTAAATGGTAAACATCTCAGATGTGAATACTAATTCATAAAAATAGGTTCATTTATAAATGGTATGCCATTTCTTTTAACATTAGCTAAACTTTCGTTGTTGAGAATATTATTATTGTTTAGGAATGTTTTCTACAAAATTGTTGTCTTTTAGTTGACGTGTGGAATCAAGAGATGCAAGATACTTATCATCGGGCTGGTGACAGCTGAAGGCATGGTTACGAGAGTTGGAAGATTTCATCAACATCCTTGCGACCCATGAAGCTAAGTGATATTGAATAAAGTTTGTCACTTTGACAGCCATTTTTTCCTCATGCATTCAGTTCGAATTGTTCCGCCGGAAAAGATAAATACTTGTCCCTCCCTCCCTCCCTCCCTCCGTCCGTACGTCCGTCGTTTTACAGTATTCTTGATAGTTTGTTTTATAATTGTGTGTTTTGTTGAAAATTTCATTGTTATTCTTTGATAGTTTGTTTTATAATTGTGTGTTTTGCTTGAAAATTTCATTGTTATTGTTTGATAGTTTGTTTTATAATTGTGTGTTTTGCTTGAAAATTTCATTGTTATTGTTGACTGATGTTTTCTACCTTTTTTTTTTTAGTTGACGTGTGGAATCAAGAGATTTAAGATATTTATCATCGGGCTGGTGACAGTTGAAGGTGTAGCTGTCACAAGTGAAGCATTTTAATGGTAAGTTACCTCCCTTCTTGATTTTGGATAGTTTGGTTTATAATTGTTTTGGTGAAGAATTGAATTATAATTGAAACATATCTATCAGTGGATTGATAACAGCTGAAGACACAGCTAAAAGACATACATCTCTGTTATTAGTAAGATGACTGATGTCAAATGAAGTTGCATGCAATGAAATGTCTAAATAATCTTTTTTGCAACATCCTTGTTAGTTCGTTTTATAATTGTGTGTTTTACTGCAAACGTATATATACTCAACAAGGAAAGTTTAGCAAATATCTGTTATGATGTCTAAATTTGTCATGGTTGAATAAACTTAAAAGAAAACCAGGTCCTCCTGTTGTGTTGAGGCGAAGGTTGATGAAAAAAAGAAAGAACAAAAGTTTGTTTTATTTAACAACGCCACCAAGAGCACATTGATTGTTTTTTTATCTTATCATCGGCTCTTGGACGTCAAACATATGGTCATTCTGACACTGTTTTTCAGAGGAAACCCGCTGTCGCCACATAGGCTACTGTTTTATGACAGGCAGCAAGAGAGATATATTTTATTTGCGCTTCCCACAGGCAGGATAGCACAAACCATGGCCTTTGTTGAACCAGTCATGTATCGCTGGTCGGTGCAAGTGGTTTACACCTACCCACTGAGCCTTGCAGGGCACTCACTCAGGGTTTGGAGTCGGTATCTGGATTAAAAATCCCATGCCTCGACTGGCATCCGAACCCAGTACCTACCAGCCGCAAAGGTTGATGAGTTTATGTTGTTTGTAAATGGTAAACATCTCAGATGTGAATACTAATTCATAAAAATAGGTTCATTTATAAATGGTATGCCATTTCTTTTAACATTAGCTAAACTTTCGTTGTTGAGAATATTATTATTGTTTAGGAATGTTTTCTACAAAATTGTTGTCTTTTAGTTGACGTGTGGAATCAAGAGATGCAAGATACTTATCATCGGGCTGGTGACAGCTGAAGGCATGGTTACGAGAGTTGGAAGATTTCATCAACATCCTTGCGACCCATGAAGCTAAGTGATATTGAATAAAGTTTGTCACTTTGACAGCCATTTTTTTCCTCATGCATTCAGTTCGAATTGTTCCGCCGGAAAAGATAAATACTTGTCCCTCCCTCCCCTCCCTCCCTCCATCCGTCCGTACGTCCGTCGTTTTACAGTATTCTTGATAGTTTGTTTTATAATTGTGTGTTTTGTTGAAAATTTCATTGTTATTCTTTGATAGTTTGTTTTAGTTTGTTTTATAATTGTGTGTTTTGCTTGAAAATTTCATTGTTATTGTTTGATAGTTTGTTTTATAATTGTGTGTTTTGCTTGAAAATTTCATTGTTATTGTTGACTGATGTTTTTCTACCTTTTTTTTTTTTTTTAGTTGACGTGTGGAATCAAGAGATTTAAGATATTTATCATCGGGCTGGTGACAGTTGAAGGTGTAGCTGTCACAAGTGAAGCATTTTAATGGTAAGTTACCTCCCTTCTTGATTTTGGATAGTTTGGTTTATAATTGTTTTGGTGAAGAATTGAATTATAATTGAAACATATCTATCAGTGGATTGATAACAGCTGAAGACACAGCTAAAAGACATACATCTCTGTTATTAGTAAGATGACTGATGTCAAATGAAGTTGCATGCAATGAAATGTCTAAATAATCTTTTTTGCAACATCCTTGTTAGTTCGTTTTATAATTGTGTGTTTTACTGCAAACGTATATATACTCAACAAGGAAAGTTTAGCAAATATCTGTTATGATGTCTAAATTTGTCATGGTTGAATAAACTTAAAAGAAAACCAGGTCCTCCTGTTGTGTTGAGGCGAAGGTTGATGAAAAAAAGAAAGAACAAAAGTTTGTTTTATTTAACAACGCCACCAAGAGCACATTGATTGTTTTTTTATCTTATCATCGGCTCTTGGACGTCAAACATATGGTCATTCTGACACTGTTTTTCAGAGGAAACCCGCTGTCGCCACATAGGCTACTGTTTTATGACAGGCAGCAAGAGATATTTTTATTTGCGCTTCCCACAGGCAGGATAGCACAAACCATGGCCTTTGTTGAACCAGTCATGTATCGCTGGTCGGTGCAAGTGGTTTACACCTACCCACTGAGCCTTGCAGGGCACTCACTCAGGGTTTGGAGTCGGTATCTGGATTAAAAATCCCATGCCTCGACTGGCATCCGAACCCAGTACCTACCAGCCGCAAAGGTTGATGAGTTTATGTTGTTTGTAAATGGTAAACATCTCAGATGTGAATACTAATTCATAAAAATAGGTTCATTTATAAATGGTATGCCATTTCTTTTAACATTAGCTAAACTTTCGTTGTTGAGAATATTATTATTGTTTAGGAATGTTTTCTACAAAATTGTTGTCTTTTAGTTGACGTGTGGAATCAAGAGATGCAAGATACTTATCATCGGGCTGGTGACAGCTGAAGGCATGGTTACGAGAGTTGGAAGATTTCATCAACATCCTTGCGACCCATGAAGCTAAGTGATATTGAATAAAGTTTGTCACTTTGACAGCCATTTTTTCCTCATGCATTCAGTTCGAATTGTTCCGCCGGAAAAGATAAATACTTGTCCCTCCCTCCCTCCCCCTCCCTCCATCCGTCCGTACGTCCGTCGTTTTACAGTATTCTTGATAGTTTGTTTTATAATTGTGTGTTTTTGTTGAAAATTTCATTGTTATTCTTTGATAGTTTGTTTTATAATTGTGTGTTTTGCTTGAAAATTTCATTGTTATTGTTTGATAGTTTTGTTTTATAATTGTGTGTTTTTGCTTGAAAATTTCATTGTTATTGTTGACTGATGTTTTTTTCTACCTTTTTTTTTTTTAGTTGACGTGTGGAATCAAGAGATTTAAGATATTTATCATCGGGCTGGTGACAGTTGAAGGTGTAGCTGTCACAAGTGAAGCATTTTAATGGTAAGTTACCTCCCTTCTTGATTTTGGATAGTTTGGTTTATAATTGTTTTGGTGAAGAATTGAATTATAATTGAAACATATCTATCAGTGGATTGATAACAGCTGAAGACACAGCTAAAAGACATACATCTCTGTTATTAGTAAGATGACTGATGTCAAATGAAGTTGCATGCAATGAAATGTCTAAATAATCTTTTTTGCAACATCCTTGTTAGTTCGTTTTATAATTGTGTGTTTTACTGCAAACGTATATATACTCAACAAGGAAAGTTTAGCAATATCTGTTATGATGTCTAAATTTGTCATGGTTGAATAAACTTAAAAGAAAACCAGGTCCTCCTGTTGTGTTGAGGCGAAGGTTGATGAAAAAAAAGAAAGAACAAAAGTTTGTTTTATTTAACAACGCCACCAAGAGCACATTGATTGTTTTTTTATCTTATCATCGGCTCTTGGACGTCAAACATATGGTCATTCTGACACTGTTTTTCAGAGGAAACCCGCTGTCGCCACATAGGCTACTGTTTTATGACAGGCAGCAAGAGATATTTTATTTGCGCTTCCCACAGGCAGGATAGCACAAACCATGGCCTTTGTTGAACCAGTCATGTATCGCTGGTCGGTGCAAGTGGTTTACACCTACCCACTGAGCCTTGCAGGGCACTCACTCAGGGTTTGGAGTCGGTATCTGGATTTAAAAATCCCATGCCTCGACTGGCATCCGAACCCAGTACCTACCAGCCGCAAAGGTTGATGAGTTTATGTTGTTTGTAAATGGTAAACATCTCAGATGTGAATACTAATTCATAAAAATAGGTTCATTTATAAATGGTATGCCATTTCTTTTAACATTAGCTAAACTTTCGTTGTTGAGAATATTATTATTGTTTAGGAATGTTTTCTACAAAATTGTTGTCTTTTAGTTGACGTGTGGAATCAAGAGATGCAAGATACTTATCATCGGGCTGGTGACAGCTGAAGGCATGGTTACGAGAGTTGGAAGATTTCATCAACATCCTTGCGACCCATGAAGCTAAGTGATATTGAATAAAGTTTGTCACTTTGACAGCCATTTTTTTTCCTCATGCATTCAGTTCGAATTGTTCCGCCGGAAAAGATAAATACTTGTCCCTCCCTCCCTCCCTCCCATCCGTCCGTACGTCCGTCGTTTTACAGTATTCTTGATAGTTTGTTTTATAATTGTGTGTTTTGTTGAAAATTTCATTGTTATTCTTTGATAGTTTGTTTTATAATTGTGTGTTTTGCTTGAAAATTTCATTGTTATTGTTTGATAGTTTGTTTTATAATTTGTGTGTTTTGCTTGAAAATTTCATTGTTATTGTTGACTGATGTTTTCTACCTTTTTTTTTTAGTTGACGTGTGGAATCAAGAGATTTAAGATATTTATCATCGGGCTGGTGACAGTTGAAGGTGTAGCTGTCACAAGTGAAGCATTTTAATGGTAAGTTACCTCCCTTCTTGATTTTGGATAGTTTTGGTTTATAATTGTTTTTGGTGAAGAATTGAATTATAATTGAAACATATCTATCAGTGGATTGATAACAGCTGAAGACACAGCTAAAAGACATACATCTCTGTTATTAGCAAGATGACTGATGTCAAATGAAGTTGCATGCAATGAAATGTCTAAATAATCTTTTTTTTGCAACTCCTTGTTAGTTCGTTTTATAATTGTGTGTTTTACTGCAAACGTATATATACTCAACAAGGAAAGTTTAGCAAATATCTGTTATGATGTCTAAATTTGCCATGGTTGAATAAACTTAAAAGAAAACCAGGTCCCCTGTTGTGTTGAGGCGAAGGTTGATGAAAAAAAGAAAGAACAAAAAGTTTGTTTTATTTAACAACGCCACCAAGAGCACATTGATTG
>NW_024535939.1:0-14460 GCF_016097555.1 Gigantopelta aegis
GTTAGTGGGTGGGTGGATGGTTATGTGTGTGTTTGGGGGGGGGGGGGGGGGGTCACTAGTTCCCTCCCTTTCCCCGTCCGACTTTTCTCCTTCTACGTAGTAACATTTACAGGAAACGGTCTTTAATGTAGCAGTTATGGCGCACTGGTTGGAACTGCAAAAAGAAACCGGATCGATTTATTTCGATTTATGCTAGGACCTATGTCCAATATACTCCTAATTTCGAATAATGTTAGTATTTTGTAATAAAAGTGATACTAGGACAGCATATTCCCTATCAGATACTACTGGGGAAAATAAATAAATAATAATAATAACTTTGGGGAAAATGGCATATTGGCACTAACAACATACACCATTTTCAACATACTTTACAAGCATTTATTTTCACTCGAAAATTGAGAATTCCGTCTCCGTTTTTTGCTGTTTGACCGCATCTGGCTGTAGTACCGGTCCGAACAGGTGGTACATTAACCGATTCACTCTGGCTGTCATTTCCACTATGGTTTTAATTGATCCCCACTTACTACAAGTGAATATGTGAACCACAACATATGTCACAATTAAGAACTATAGTGGACCGTCATCAATGAACTCTCACCCGGAAGTGAACTTTGTAGACAGACCTATGTTGATTTTTTTTACCCGGTACTTCTCAGTTGATAATACTTCTTAAAATTAGTAGTCACATGACCCTCTCAACATAGAAATTGTATTGAACTGCATGGAGTAATTAATGGTCGTGTGGAAGTGTTACACGTTCTTTTAGTGAACCATCCATATCATCTTTGCTACCATATTACAAGTATACCATAAAAATATCACATAAAAGTATACGTTTACCATTTGTAGTGCTGTTGATTGCTGTATCAGCTTTTAATATAGTTCAAGTCATAATATAATATACTGGCTACGATCAGTTGTGAATTAATATGAATACATAATGGCTGTTAGTTCAGGTCAGGTCAGGTCATAGGGTTTTACGCGCACATTCACAACAAGCTATTGTAGCGCACGCCTATCATGGGTACAGGTGTCCCCCCTCGGCCGGCTCCTCCGTCTAGGACAGCAAAAAGGGTTGGGGTGGGAGATGGGATCGTCCCCGCTGGCAAGTGCAAGGGACCACCAGCAGCCCGTATAATGACTGCATTATAATGAGACTCGGCTATCGTAGTGGCTCAGTCCAAAACACAACAGCCAATCCAAACAAAGGTGGGTGGAACTAACAGGACATTTCAGCATAGTATAAGAACGACGAGAGGCCTCCAAAACGCTTCTGAAACGCCTTTAAACCACCCTTAAACTGCCCTTCAATGAATAACGGGTGCAGTTAATGAATGGATCAATCCATAACGAACATGGTAGAGTCCAATTTACAAACAAATTACACCCGTTCAGATGCAAGTAGACTTGTCCAGACTGCCATAAACACACCTGTCAGTGGTAAGGGCAGACCCAAACCTTGATTGAGATGTGCTCACACTGCACGTGCAGTCCGAGAACCTGAAATTGGAAATAGATCTACGTGGCAGGACAGTACAGTGTTGTAGAAGAAAGACGACGCACACACAGACACATTCTTTATTTACGTCTCACCTTGTGTATAGATAAAAATAAAAACAAGAGTCCAATTGTAATAATACACTAACGAAAGTACACAAGCCACTCTTATAGATTTATGAGAGACTTTAAAATTATTAAAAGACTTGCAAAAACATTTAAAAAAAGTATTGTGTATACAATAAGTAAAACTAAAACCACTAATATATTTATATGTCCATGTGTATATAAAATATCTGACGAGGTAATAAAATAATATCGCAACTTTTGGTTGTAATTTTAACAATATCTGGATGGCTTAAAAGTAATGACATTTTTGTTTATCTAAAATAAAATTATTAAAGTTTACTTCAGCAGCTACAGGATTTTAAAAAGATCTACTCTAAGATATCTGAGCTGGGAGAACACGTTATGTTTGTTGGGGTAGAGGTGGGGTTCGGCGGACAGGCGTAATAAAATAATTATAGATATAGTAACATACAATGTAAAGTGTGTGTGTGTCTGTTAGTGGGTGGGTGGATGGTTATGTGTGTGTTTGGGGGGGGGGGGGGGGGGGTCACTAGTTCCCTCCCTTTCCCCGTCCGACTTTTCTCCTTCTACGTAGTAACATTTACAGGAAACGGTCTTTAATGTAGCAGTTATGGCGCACTGGTTGGAACTGCAAAAAGAAACCGGATCGATTTATTTCGATTTATGCTAGGACCTATGTCCAATATACTCCTAATTTCGAATAATGTTAGTATTTTGTAATAAAAGTGATACTAGGACAGCATATTCCCTATCAGATACTACTGGGGAAAATAAATAAATAATAATAATAACTTTGGGGAAAATGGCATATTGGCACTACAACAACATACACCATTTTCAACATACTTTACAAGCATTTATTTTCACTCGAAAATTGAGAACATTTCCGTCTCCGTTTTTTGCTGTTTGACCGCATCTGGCTGTAGTACCGGTCCGAACAGGTGGTACATTAACCGATTCACTCTGGCTGTCATTTCCACTATGGTTTTAATTGATCCCCACTTACTACAAGTGAATATGTGAACCACAACATATGTCACAATTAAGAACTATAGTGGACCGTCATCAATGAACTCTCACCCGGAAGTGAACTTTGTAGACAGACCTATGTTGATTTTTTTTACCCGGTACTTCTCAGTTGATAATACTTCTTAAAATTAGTAGTCACATGACCCTCTCAACATAGAAATTGTATTGAACTGCATGGAGTAATTAATGGTCGTGTGGAAGTGTTACACGTTCTTTTAGTGAACCATCCATATCATCTTTGCTACCATATTACAAGTATACCATAAAAATATCACATAAAAGTATACGTTTACCATTTGTAGTGCTGTTGATTGCTGTATCAGCTTTTAATATAGTTCAAGTCATAATATAACATATACTGGCTACGATCAGTTGTGAATTAATATGAATACATAATGGCTGTTAGTTCAGGTCAGGTCAGGTCATAGGGTTTTACGCGCACATTCACAACAAGCTATTGTAGCGCACGCCTATCATGGGTACAGGTGTCCCCCCTCGGCCGGCTCCTCCGTCTAGGACAGCAAAAAGGGTTGGGGTGGGAGATGGGATCGTCCCCGCTGGCAAGTGCAAGGGACCACCAGCAGCCCGTATAATGACTGCATTATAATGAGACTCGGCTATCGTAGTGGCTCAGTCCAAAACACAACAGCCAATCCAAACAAAGGTGGGTGGAACTAACAGGACATTTCAGCATAGTATAAGAACGACGAGAGGCCTCCAAAACGCTTCTGAAACGCCTTTAAACCACCCTTAAACTGCCCTTCAATGAATAACGGGTGCAGTTAATGAATGGATCAATCCATAACGAACATGGTAGAGTCCAATTTACAAACAAATTACACCCGTTCAGATGCAAGTAGACTTGTCCAGACTGCCATAAACACACCTGTCAGTGGTAAGGGCAGACCCAAACCTTGATTGAGATGTGCTCACACTGCACGTGCAGTCCGAGAACCTGAAATTGGAAATAGATCTACGTGGCAGGACAGTACAGTGTTGTAGAAGAAAGACGACGCACACACAGACACATTCTTTATTTACGTCTCACCTTGTGTATAGATAAAAATAAAAACAAGAGTCCAATTGTAATAATACACTAACGAAAGTACACAAGCCACTCTTATAGATTTATGAGAGACTTTAAAATTATTAAAAGACTTGCAAAAACATTTAAAAAAAGTATTGTGTATACAATAAGTAAAACTAAAACCACTAATATATTTATATGTCCATGTGTATATAAAATATCTGACGAGGTAATAAAATAATATCGCAACTTTTGGTTGTAATTTTAACAATATCTGGATGGCTTAAAAGTAATGACATTTTTGTTTATCTAAAATAAAATTATTAAAGTTTACTTCAGCAGCTACAGGATTTTAAAAAGATCTACTCTAAGATATCTGAGCTGGGAGAACACGTTATGTTTGTTGGGGTAGAGGTGGGGTTCGGCGGACAGGCGTAATAAAATAATTATAGATATAGTAACATACAATGTAAAGTGTGTGTGTGTCTGTTAGTGGGTGGGTGGATGGTGTGTGTGTGTTGGGGGGGGGGGGGGGGGGGTCACTAGTTCCCTCCCTTTCCCCGTCCGACTTTTCTCCTTCTACGTAGTAACATTTACAGGAAACGGTCTTTAATGTAGCAGTTATGGCGCACTGGTTGGAACTGCAAAAAGAAACCGGATCGATTTATTTCGATTTATGCTAGGACCTATGTCCAATATACTCCTAATTTCGAATAATGTTAGTATTTTGTAATAAAAGTGATACTAGGACAGCATATTCCCCTATCAGATACTGGGGGAAAATAAATAAATAATAATAATAACTTTGGGGAAAATGGCATATTGGCACTAACAACATACACCATTTTCAACATACTTTACAAGCATTTATTTTCACTCGAAAATTGAGAACATTTCCGTCTCCGTTTTTTGCTGTTTGACCGCATCTGGCTGTAGTACCGGTCCGAACAGGTGGTACATTAACCGATTCACTCTGGCTGTCATTTCCACTATGGTTTTAATTGATCCCCACTTACTACAAGTGAATATGTGAACCACAACATATGTCACAATTAAGAACTATAGTGGACCGTCATCAATGAACTCTCACCCGGAAGTGAACTTTGTAGACAGACCTATGTTGATTTTTTTTACCCGGTACTTCTCAGTTGATAATACTTCTTAAAATTAGTAGTCACATGACCCTCTCAACATAGAAATTGTATTGAACTGCATGGAGTAATTAATGGTCGTGTGGAAGTGTTACACGTTCTTTTAGTGAACCATCCATATCATCTTTGCTACCATATTACAAGTATACCATAAAAATATCACATAAAAGTATACGTTTACCATTTGTAGTGCTGTTGATTGCTGTATCAGCTTTTAATATAGTTCAAGTCATAATATAACATATACTGGCTACGATCAGTTGTGAATTAATATGAATACATAATGGCTGTTAGTTCAGGTCAGGTCAGGTCATAGGGTTTTACGCGCACATTCACAACAAGCTATTGTAGCGCACGCCTATCATGGGTACAGGTGTCCCCCCTCGGCCGGCTCCTCCGTCTAGGACAGCAAAAAGGGTTGGGGTGGGAGATGGGATCGTCCCCGCTGGCAAGTGCAAGGGACCACCAGCAGCCCGTATAATGACTGCATTATAATGAGACTCGGCTATCGTAGTGGCTCAGTCCAAAACACAACAGCCAATCCAAACAAAGGTGGGTGGAACTAACAGGACATTTCAGCATAGTATAAGTATAAGAACGACGAGAGGCCTCCAAAACGCTTCTGAAACGCCTTTAAACCACCCTTAAACTGCCCTTCAATGAATAACGGGTGCAGTTAATGAATGGATCAATCCATAACGAACATGGTAGAGTCCAATTTACAAACAAATTACACCCGTTCAGATGCAAGTAGACTTGTCCAGACTGCCATAAACACACCTGTCAGTGGTAAGGGCAGACCCAAACCTTGATTGAGATGTGCTCACACTGCACGTGCAGTCCGAGAACCTGAAATTGGAAATAGATCTACGTGGCAGGACAGTACAGTGTTGTAGAAGAAAGACGACGCACACACAGACACATTCTTTATTTACGTCTCACCTTGTGTATAGATAAAAATAAAAACAAGAGTCCAATTGTAATAATACACTAACGAAAGTACACAAGCCACTCTTATAGATTTATGAGAGACTTTAAAATTATTAAAAGACTTGCAAAAACATTTAAAAAAAGTATTGTGTATACAATAAGTAAAACTAAAACCACTAATATATTTATATGTCCATGTGTATATAAAATATCTGACGAGGTAATAAAATAATATCGCAACTTTTGGTTGTAATTTTAACAATATCTGGATGGCTTAAAAGTAATGACATTTTTGTTTATCTAAAATAAAATTATTAAAGTTTACTTCAGCAGCTACAGGATTTTAAAAAGATCTACTCTAAGATATCTGAGCTGGGAGAACACGTTATGTTTGTTGGGGTAGAGGTGGGGTTCGGCGGACAGGCGTAATAAAATAATTATAGATATAGTAACATACAATGTAAAGTGTGTGTGTGTCTGTTAGTGGGTGGGTGGATGGTTATGTGTGTGTTGGGGGGGGGGGGGGGGGGGGTCACTAGTTCCCTCCCTTTCCCCGTCCGACTTTTCTCCTTCTACGTAGTAACATTTACAGGAAACGGTCTTTAATGTAGCAGTTATGGCGCACTGGTTGGAACTGCAAAAAGAAACCGGATCGATTTATTTCGATTTATGCTAGGACCTATGTCCAATATACTCCTAATTTCGAATAATGTTAGTATTTTGTAATAAAAGTGATACTAGGACAGCATATTCCCTATCAGATACTACTGGGGAAAATAAATAAATAATAATAATAACTTTGGGGAAAATGGCATATTGGCACTAACAACATACACCATTTTCAACATACTTTACAAGCATTTATTTTCACTCGAAAATTGAGAACATTTCCGTCTCCGTTTTTTGCTGTTTGACCGCATCTGGCTGTAGTACCGGTCCGAACAGGTGGTACATTAACCGATTCACTCTGGCTGTCATTTCCACTATGGTTTTAATTGATCCCCACTTACTACAAGTGAATATGTGAACCACAACATATGTCACAATTAAGAACTATAGTGGACCGTCATCAATGAACTCTCACCCGGAAGTGAACTTTGTAGACAGACCTATGTTGATTTTTTTTACCCGGTACTTCTCAGTTGATAATACTTCTTAAAATTAGTAGTCACATGACCCTCTCAACATAGAAATTGTATTGAACTGCATGGAGTAATTAATGGTCGTGTGGAAGTGTTACACGTTCTTTTAGTGAACCATCCATATCATCTTTGCTACCATATTACAAGTATACCATAAAAATATCACATAAAAGTATACGTTTACCATTTGTAGTGCTGTTGATTGCTGTATCAGCTTTTAATATAGTTCAAGTCATAATATAACATATACTGGCTACGATCAGTTGTGAATTAATATGAATACATAATGGCTGTTAGTTCAGGTCAGGTCAGGTCATAGGGTTTTACGCGCACATTCACAACAAGCTATTGTAGCGCACGCCTATCATGGGTACAGGTGTCCCCCCTCGGCCGGCTCCTCCGTCTAGGACAGCAAAAAGGGTTGGGGTGGGAGATGGGATCGTCCCCGCTGGCAAGTGCAAGGGACCACCAGCAGCCCGTATAATGACTGCATTATAATGAGACTCGGCTATCGTAGTGGCTCAGTCCAAAACACAACAGCCAATCCAAACAAAGGTGGGTGGAACTAACAGGACATTTCAGCATAGTATAAGAACGACGAGAGGCCTCCAAAACGCTTCTGAAACGCCTTTAAACCACCCTTAAACTGCCCTTCAATGAATAACGGGTGCAGTTAATGAATGGATCAATCCATAACGAACATGGTAGAGTCCAATTTACAAACAAATTACACCCGTTCAGATGCAAGTAGACTTGTCCAGACTGCCATAAACACACCTGTCAGTGGTAAGGGCAGACCCAAACCTTGATTGAGATGTGCTCACACTGCACGTGCAGTCCGAGAACCTGAAATTGGAAATAGATCTACGTGGCAGGACAGTACAGTGTTGTAGAAGAAAGACGACGCACACACAGACACATTCTTTATTTACGTCTCACCTTGTGTATAGATAAAAATAAAAACAAGAGTCCAATTGTAATAATACACTAACGAAAGTACACAAGCCACTCTTATAGATTTATGAGAGACTTTAAAATTATTAAAAGACTTGCAAAAACATTTAAAAAAAGTATTGTGTATACAATAAGTAAAACTAAAACCACTAATATATTTATATGTCCATGTGTATATAAAATATCTGACGAGGTAATAAAATAATATCGCAACTTTTGGTTGTAATTTTAACAATATCTGGATGGCTTAAAAGTAATGACATTTTTGTTTATCTAAAATAAAATTATTAAAGTTTACTTCAGCAGCTACAGGATTTTAAAAAGATCTACTCTAAGATATCTGAGCTGGGAGAACACGTTATGTTTGTTGGGGTAGAGGTGGGGTTCGGCGGACAGGCGTAATAAAATAATTATAGATATAGTAACATACAATGTAAAGTGTGTGTGTGTCTGTTAGTGGGTGGGTGGATGGTTATGTGTGTGTTTGGGGGGGGGGGGGGGGGGGGTCACTAGTTCCCTCCCTTTCCCCGTCCGACTTTTCTCCTTCTACGTAGTAACATTTACAGGAAACGGTCTTTAATGTAGCAGTTATGGCGCACTGGTTGGAACTGCAAAAAGAAACCGGATCGATTTATTTCGATTTATGCTAGGACCTATGTCCAATATACTCCTAATTTCGAATAATGTTAGTATTTTGTAATAAAAGTGATACTAGGACAGCATATTCCCTATCAGATACTACTGGGGAAAATAAATAAATAATAATAATAACTTTGGGGAAAATGGCATATTGGCACTAACAACATACACCATTTTCAACATACTTTACAAGCATTTATTTTCACTCGAAAATTGAGAACATTTCCGTCTCCGTTTTTTGCTGTTTGACCGCATCTGGCTGTAGTACCGGTCCGAACAGGTGGTACATTAACCGATTCACTCTGGCTGTCATTTCCACTATGGTTTTAATTGATCCCCACTTACTACAAGTGAATATGTGAACCACAACATATGTCACAATTAAGAACTATAGTGGACCGTCATCAATGAACTCTCACCCGGAAGTGAACTTTGTAGACAGACCTATGTTGATTTTTTTTACCCGGTACTTCTCAGTTGATAATACTTCTTAAAATTAGTAGTCACATGACCCTCTCAACATAGAAATTGTATTGAACTGCATGGAGTAATTAATGGTCGTGTGGAAGTGTTACACGTTCTTTTAGTGAACCATCCATATCATCTTTGCTACCATATTACAAGTATACCATAAAAATATCACATAAAAGTATACGTTTACCATTTGTAGTGCTGTTGATTGCTGTATCAGCTTTTAATATAGTTCAAGTCATAATATAACATATACTGGCTACGATCAGTTGTGAATTAATATGAATACATAATGGCTGTTAGTTCAGGTCAGGTCAGGTCATAGGGTTTTACGCGCACATTCACAACAAGCTATTGTAGCGCACGCCTATCATGGGTACAGGTGTCCCCCCTCGGCCGGCTCCTCCGTCTAGGACAGCAAAAAGGGTTGGGGTGGGAGATGGGATCGTCCCCGCTGGCAAGTGCAAGGGACCACCAGCAGCCCGTATAATGACTGCATTATAATGAGACTCGGCTATCGTAGTGGCTCAGTCCAAAACACAACAGCCAATCCAAACAAAGGTGGGTGGAACTAACAGGACATTTCAGCATAGTATAAGAACGACGAGAGGCCTCCAAAACGCTTCTGAAACGCCTTTAAACCACCCTTAAACTGCCCTTCAATGAATAACGGGTGCAGTTAATGAATGGATCAATCCATAACGAACATGGTAGAGTCCAATTTACAAACAAATTACACCCGTTCAGATGCAAGTAGACTTGTCCAGACTGCCATAAACACACCTGTCAGTGGTAAGGGCAGACCCAAACCTTGATTGAGATGTGCTCACACTGCACGTGCAGTCCGAGAACCTGAAATTGGAAATAGATCTACGTGGCAGGACAGTACAGTGTTGTAGAAGAAAGACGACGCACACACAGACACATTCTTTATTTACGTCTCACCTTGTGTATAGATAAAAATAAAAACAAGAGTCCAATTGTAATAATACACTGTAATAAGTACTAACGAAAGTACACAAGCCACTCTTATAGATTTATGAGAGACTTTAAAATTATTAAAAGACTTGCAAAAACATTTAAAAAAAGTATTGTGTATACAATAAGTAAAACTAAAACCACTAATATATTTATATGTCCATGTGTATATAAAATATCTGACGAGGTAATAAAATAATATCGCAACTTTTGGTTGTAATTTTAACAATATCTGGATGGCTTAAAAGTAATGACATTTTTGTTTATCTA
This sequence comes from Gigantopelta aegis, assembly GCF_016097555.1. Lineage (NCBI taxonomy): Eukaryota > Metazoa > Mollusca > Gastropoda > Neomphalida > Peltospiridae > Gigantopelta > Gigantopelta aegis. Next base: position 10,182 of record NW_024535939.1, read on the forward strand.
AAATAAAATTATTAAAGTTTACTTCAGCAGCTACAGGATTTTAAAAAGATCTACTCTAAGATATCTGAGCTGGGAGAACACGTTATGTTTGTTGGGGTAGAGGTGGGGTTCGGCGGACAGGCGTAATAAAATAATTATAGATATAGTAACATACAATGTAAAGTGTGTGTGTGTCTGTTAGTGGGTGGGTGGATGGTTATGTGTGTGTTTGGGGGGGGGGGGGGGGGGGTCACTAGCTTCCCTCCCTTTCCCCGTCCGACTTTTCTCCTTCTACGTAGTAACATTTACAGGAAACGGTCTTTAATGTAGCAGTTATGGCGCACTGGTTGGAACTGCAAAAAGAAACCGGATCGATTTATTTCGATTTATGCTAGGACCTATGTCCAATATACTCCTAATTTCGAATAATGTTAGTATTTTGTAATAAAAGTGATACTAGGACAGCATATTCCCTATCAGATACTACTGGGGAAAATAAATAAATAATAATAATAACTTTGGGGAAAATGGCATATTGGCACTAACAACATACACCATTTTCAACATACTTTACAAGCATTTATTTTCACTCGAAAATTGAGAACATTTCCGTCTCCGTTTTTTGCTGTTTGACCGCATCTGGCTGTAGTACCGGTCCGAACAGGTGGTACATTAACCGATTCACTCTGGCTGTCATTTCCACTATGGTTTTAATTGATCCCCACTTACTACAAGTGAATATGTGAACCACAACATATGTCACAATTAAGAACTATAGTGGACCGTCATCAATGAACTCTCACCCGGAAGTGAACTTTGTAGACAGACCTATGTTGATTTTTTTTACCCGGTACTTCTCAGTTGATAATACTTCTTAAAATTAGTAGTCACATGACCCTCTCAACATAGAAATTGTATTGAACTGCATGGAGTAATTAATGGTCGTGTGGAAGTGTTACACGTTCTTTTAGTGAACCATCCATATCATCTTTGCTACCATATTACAAGTATACCATAAAAATATCACATAAAAGTATACGTTTACCATTTGTAGTGCTGTTGATTGCTGTATCAGCTTTTAATATAGTTCAAGTCATAATATAACATATACTGGCTACGATCAGTTGTGAATTAATATGAATACATAATGGCTGTTAGTTCAGGTCAGGTCAGGTCATAGGGTTTTACGCGCACATTCACAACAAGCTATTGTAGCGCACGCCTATCATGGGTACAGGTGTCCCCCCTCGGCCGGCTCCTCCGTCTAGGACAGCAAAAAGGGTTGGGGTGGGAGATGGGATCGTCCCCGCTGGCAAGTGCAAGGGACCACCAGCAGCCCGTATAATGACTGCATTATAATGAGACTCGGCTATCGTAGTGGCTCAGTCCAAAACACAACAGCCAATCCAAACAAAGGTGGGTGGAACTAACAGGACATTTCAGCATAGTATAAGAACGACGAGAGGCCTCCAAAACGCTTCTGAAACGCCTTTAAACCACCCTTAAACTGCCCTTCAATGAATAACGGGTGCAGTTAATGAATGGATCAATCCATAACGAACATGGTAGAGTCCAATTTACAAACAAATTACACCCGTTCAGATGCAAGTAGACTTGTCCAGACTGCCATAAACACACCTGTCAGTGGTAAGGGCAGACCCAAACCTTGATTGAGATGTGCTCACACTGCACGTGCAGTCCGAGAACCTGAAATTGGAAATAGATCTACGTGGCAGGACAGTACAGTGTTGTAGAAGAAAGACGACGCACACACAGACACATTCTTTATTTACGTCTCACCTTGTGTATAGATAAAAATAAAAACAAGAGTCCAATTGTAATAATACACTAACGAAAGTACACAAGCCACTCTTATAGATTTATGAGAGACTTTAAAATTATTAAAAGACTTGCAAAAACATTTAAAAAAAGTATTGTGTATACAATAAGTAAAACTAAAACCACTAATATATTTATATGTCCATGTGTATATAAAATATCTGACGAGGTAATAAAATAATATCGCAACTTTTGGTTGTAATTTTAACAATATCTGGATGGCTTAAAAGTAATGACATTTTTGTTTATCTAAAATAAAATTATTAAAGTTTACTTCAGCAGCTACAGGATTTTAAAAAGATCTACTCTAAGATATCTGAGCTGGGAGAACACGTTATGTTTGTTGGGGTAGAGGTGGGGTTCGGCGGACAGGCGTAATAAAATAATTATAGATATAGTAACATACAATGTAAAGTGTGTGTGTGTCTGTTAGTGGGTGGGTGGATGGTTATGTGTGTGTTTGGGGGGGGGGGGGGGGGGGTCACTAGTTCCCTCCCTTTCCCCGTCCGACTTTTCTCCTTCTACGTAGTAACATTTACAGGAAACGGTCTTTAATGTAGCAGTTATGGCGCACTGGTTGGAACTGCAAAAAGAAACCGGATCGATTTATTTCGATTTATGCTAGGACCTATGTCCAATATACTCCTAATTTCGAATAATGTTAGTATTTTGTAATAAAAGTGATACTAGGACAGCATATTCCCTATCAGATACTACTGGGGAAAATAAATAAATAATAATAATAACTTTGGGGAAAATGGCATATTGGCACTAACAACATACACCATTTTCAACATACTTTACAAGCATTTATTTTCACTCGAAAATTGAGAACATTTCCGTCTCCGTTTTTTGCTGTTTGACCGCATCTGGCTGTAGTACCGGTCCGAACAGGTGGTACATTAACCGATTCACTCTGGCTGTCATTTCCACTATGGTTTTAATTGATCCCCACTTACTACAAGTGAATATGTGAACCACAACATATGTCACAATTAAGAACTATAGTGGACCGTCATCAATGAACTCTCACCCGGAAGTGAACTTTGTAGACAGACCTATGTTGATTTTTTTTACCCGGTACTTCTCAGTTGATAATACTTCTTAAAATTAGTAGTCACATGACCCTCTCAACATAGAAATTGTATTGAACTGCATGGAGTAATTAATGGTCGTGTGGAAGTGTTACACGTTCTTTTAGTGAACCATCCATATCATCTTTGCTACCATATTACAAGTATACCATAAAAATATCACATAAAAGTATACGTTTACCATTTGTAGTGCTGTTGATTGCTGTATCAGCTTTTAATATAGTTCAAGTCATAATATAACATATACTGGCTACGATCAGTTGTGAATTAATATGAATACATAATGGCTGTTAGTTCAGGTCAGGTCAGGTCATAGGGTTTTACGCGCACATTCACAACAAGCTATTGTAGCGCACGCCTATCATGGGTACAGGTGTCCCCCCTCGGCCGGCTCCTCCGTCTAGGACAGCAAAAAGGGTTGGGGTGGGAGATGGGATCGTCCCCGCTGGCAAGTGCAAGGGACCACCAGCAGCCCGTATAATGACTGCATTATAATGAGACTCGGCTATCGTAGTGGCTCAGTCCAAAACACAACAGCCAATCCAAACAAAGGTGGGTGGAACTAACAGGACATTTCAGCATAGTATAAGAACGACGAGAGGCCTCCAAAACGCTTCTGAAACGCCTTTAAACCACCCTTAAACTGCCCTTCAATGAATAACGGGTGCAGTTAATGAATGGATCAATCCATAACGAACATGGTAGAGTCCAATTTACAAACAAATTACACCCGTTCAGATGCAAGTAGACTTGTCCAGACTGCCATAAACACACCTGTCAGTGGTAAGGGCAGACCCAAACCTTGATTGAGATGTGCTCACACTGCACGTGCAGTCCGAGAACCTGAAATTGGAAATAGATCTACGTGGCAGGACAGTACAGTGTTGTAGAAGAAAGACGACGCACACACAGACACATTCTTTATTTACGTCTCACCTTGTGTATAGATAAAAATAAAAACAAGAGTCCAATTGTAATAATACACTAACGAAAGTACACAAGCCACTCTTATAGATTTATGAGAGACTTTAAAATTATTAAAAGACTTGCAAAAACATTTAAAAAAAGTATTGTGTATACAATAAGTAAAACTAAAACCACTAATATATTTATATGTCCATGTGTATATAAAATATCTGACGAGGTAATAAAATAATATCGCAACTTTTGGTTGTAATTTTAACAATATCTGGATGGCTTAAAAGTAATGACATTTTTGTTTATCTAAAATAAAATTATTAAAGTTTACTTCAGCAGCTACAGGATTTTAAAAAGATCTACTCTAAGATATCTGAGCTGGGAGAACACGTTATGTTTGTTGGGGTAGAGGTGGGGTTCGGCGGACAGGCGTAATAAAATAATTATAG
>NW_024535940.1:0-12127 GCF_016097555.1 Gigantopelta aegis
ACCTAAACCAGGTACCGCATTGACTATATGTTAGGCATTAGTTTATTGAAATAAACCTCGTTACATCGGGTTGCTTCTCTTACTTACCTAAACCAGGTACCGCATTGACTATATGTTAGGCATTAGTTTATTGAAATAAACCTCGTTACATCGGGTTGCTTCTCTTACTTACCTAAACCAGGTACCGCATTGACTATATGTTAGGCATTAGTTTATTGAAATAAACCTCGTTACATCGGGTTGCTTCTCTTACTTACCTAAACCAGGTACCGCATTGACTATATGTTAGGCATTAGTTTATTGAAATAAACCTCGTTACATCGGGTTGCTTCTCTTACTTACCTAAACCAGGTACCGCATTGACTATATGTTAGGCATTAGTTTATTGAAATAAACCTCGTTACATCGGGTTGCTTCTCTTACTTACCTAAACCAGGTACCGCATTGACTATATGTTAGGCATTAGTTTATTGAAATAAACCTCGTTACATCGGGTTGCTTCTCTTACTTACCTAAACCAGGTACCGCATTGACTATATGTTAGGCATTAGTTTATTGAAATAAACCTCGTTACATCGGGTTGCTTCTCTTACTTACCTAAACCAGGTACCGCATTGACTATATGTTAGGCATTAGTTTATTGAAATAAACCTCGTTACATCGGGTTGCTTCTCTTACTTACCTAAACCAGGTACCGCATTGACTATATGTTAGGCATTAGTTTATTGAAATAAACCTCGTTACATCGGGTTGCTTCTCTTACTTACCTAAACCAGGTACCGCATTGACTATATGTTAGGCATTAGTTTATTGAAATAAACCTCGTTACATCGGGTTGCTTCTCTTACTTACCTAAACCAGGTACCGCACTGACTATATGTTAGGCATTAGTTTATTGAAATAAACCTCGTTACATCGGGTTGCTTCTCTTACTAACCTCGTTACATCGGGTTGCTTCGCATTGACTATATGTTAGGCATTAGTTTATTGAAATAAACCTCGTTACATCGGGTTGCTTCTCTTACTTACCTAAACCAGGTACCGCATGACTATATGTTAGGCATTAGTTTATTGAAATAAACCTCGTTACATCGGGTTGCTTCTCTTACTTACCTAAACCAGGTACCGCATTGACTATATGTTAGGCATTAGTTTATTGAAATAAACCTCGTTACATCGGGTTGCTTCTCTTACTTACCTAAACCAGGTACCGCATTGACTATATGTTAGGCATTAGTTTATTGAAATAAACCTCGTTACATCGGGTTGCTTCTCTTACTTACCTAAACCAGGTACCGCATTGACTATATGTTAGGCATTAGTTTATTGAAATAAACCTCGTTACATCGGGTTGCTTCTCTTACTTACCTAAACCAGGTACCGCATTGACTATATGTTAGGCATTAGTTTATTGAAATAAACCTCGTTACATCGGGTTGCTTCTCTTACTTACCTAAACCAGGTACCGCATTGACTATATGTTAGGCATTAGTTTATTGAAATAAACCTCGTTACATCGGGTTGCTTCTCTTACTTACCTAAACCAGGTACCGCATTGACTATATGTTAGGCATTAGTTTATTGAAATAAACCTCGTTACATCGGGTTGCTTCTCTTACTTACCTAAACCAGGTACCGCATTGACTATATGTTAGGCATTAGTTTATTGAAATAAACCTCGTTACATCGGGTTGCTTCTCTTACTTACCTAAACCAGGTACCGCATTGACTATATGTTAGGCATTAGTTTATTGAAATAAACCTCGTTACATCGGGTTGCTTCTCTTACTTACCTAAACCAGGTACCGCATTGACTATATGTTAGGCATTAGTTTATTGAAATAAACCTCGTTACATCGGGTTGCTTCTCTTACTTACCTAAACCAGGTACCGCATTGACTATATGTTAGGCATTAGTTTATTGAAATAAACCTCGTTACATCGGGTTGCTTCTCTTACTTACCTAAACCAGGTACCGCATTGACTATATGTTAGGCATTAGTTTATTGAAATAAACCTCGTTACATCGGGTTGCTTCTCTTACTTACCTAAACCAGGTACCGCATTGACTATATGTTAGGCATTAGTTTATTGAAATAAACCTCGTTACATCGGGTTGCTTCTCTTACTTACCTAAACCAGGTACCGCATTGACTATATGTTAGGCATTAGTTTATTGAAATAAACCTCGTTACATCGGGTTGCTTCTCTTACTTACCTAAACCAGGTACCGCATTGACTATATGTTAGGCATTAGTTTATTGAAATAAACCTCGTTACATCGGGTTGCTTCTCTTACTTACCTAAACCAGGTACCGCATTGACTATATGTTAGGCATTAGTTTATTGAAATAAACCTCGTTACATCGGGTTGCTTCTCTTACTTACCTAAACCAGGTACCGCATTGACTATATGTTAGGCATTAGTTTATTGAAATAAACCTCGTTACATCGGGTTGCTTCTCTTACTTACCTAAACCAGGTACCGCATTGACTATATGTTAGGCATTAGTTTATTGAAATAAACCTCGTTACATCGGGTTGCTTCTCTTACTTACCTAAACCAGGTACCGCATTGACTATATGTTAGGCATTAGTTTATTGAAATAAACCTCGTTACATCGGGTTGCTTCTCTTACTTACCTAAACCAGGTACCGCATTGACTATATGTTAGGCATTAGTTTATTGAAATAAACCTCGTTACATCGGGTTGCTTCTCTTACTTACCTAAACCAGGTACCGCATTGACTATATGTTAGGCATTAGTTTATTGAAATAAACCTCGTTACATCGGGTTGCTTCTCTTACTTACCTAAACCAGGTACCGCATTGACTATATGTTAGGCATTAGTTTATTGAAATAAACCTCGTTACATCGGGTTGCTTCTCTTACTTACCTAAACCAGGTACCGCATTGACTATATGTTAGGCATTAGTTTATTGAAATAAACCTCGTTACATCATCGGGTTGCTTCTCTTACTTACCTAAACCAGGTACCCGCATTGACTATGTTAGGCATTAGTTTATTGAAATAAACCTCGTTACATCGGGTTGCTTCTCTTACTTACCTAAACCAGGTACCGCATTGACTATATGTTAGGCATTAGTTTATTGAAATAAACCTCGTTACATCGGGTTGCTTCTCTTACTTACCTAAACCAGGTACCGCATTGACTATATGTTAGGCATTAGTTTATTGAAATAAACCTCGTTACATCGGGTTGCTTCTCTTACTTACCTAAACCAGGTACCGCATTGACTATATGTTAGGCATTAGTTTATTGAAATAAACCTCGTTACATCGGGTTGCTTCTCTTACTTACCTAAACCAGGTACCGCATTGACTATATGTTAGGCATTAGTTTATTGAAATAAACCTCGTTACATCGGGTTGCTTCTCTTACTTACCTAAACCAGGTACCGCATTGACTATATGTTAGGCATTAGTTTATTGAAATAAACCTCGTTACATCGGGTTGCTTCTCTTACTTACCTAAACCAGGTACCGCATTGACTATATGTTAGGCATTAGTTTATTGAAATAAACCTCGTTACATCGGGTTGCTTCTCTTACTTACCTAAACCAGGTACCGCATTGACTATATGTTAGGCATTAGTTTATTGAAATAAACCTCGTTACATCGGGTTGCTTCTCTTACTTACCTAAACCAGGTACCGCATTGACTATATGTTAGGCATTAGTTTATTGAAATAAACCTCGTTACATCGGGTTGCTTCTCTTACTTACCTAAACCAGGTACCGCATTGACTATATGTTAGGCATTAGTTTATTGAAATAAACCTCGTTACATCGGGTTGCTTCTCTTACTTACCTAAACCAGGTACCGCATTGACTATATGTTAGGCATTAGTTTATTGAAATAAACCTCGTTACATCGGGTTGCTTCTCTTACTTACCTAAACCAGGTACCGCATTGACTATATGTTAGGCATTAGTTTATTGAAATAAACCTCGTTACATCGGGTTGCTTCTCTTACTTACCTAAACCAGGTACCGCATTGACTATATGTTAGGCATTAGTTTATTGAAATAAACCTCGTTACATCGGGTTGCTTCTCTTACTTACCTAAACCAGGTACCGCATTGACTATATGTTAGGCATTAGTTTATTGAAATAAACCTCGTTACATCGGGTTGCTTCTCTTACTTACCTAAACCAGGTACCGCATTGACTATATGTTAGGCATTAGTTTATTGAAATAAACCTCGTTACATCGGGTTGCTTCTCTTACTTACCTAAACCAGGTACCGCATTGACTATATGTTAGGCATTAGTTTATTGAAATAAACCTCGTTACATCGGGTTGCTTCTCTTACTTACCTAAACCAGGTACCGCATTGACTATATGTTAGGCATTAGTTTATTGAAATAAACCTCGTTACATCGGGTTGCTTCTCTTACTTACCTAAACCAGGTACCGCATTGACTATATGTTAGGCATTAGTTTATTGAAATAAACCTCGTTACATCGGGTTGCTTCTCTTACTTACCTAAACCAGGTACCGCATTGACTATATGTTAGGCATTAGTTTATTGAAATAAACCTCGTTACATCGGGTTGCTTCTCTTACTTACCTAAACCAGGTACCGCATTGACTATATGTTAGGCATTAGTTTATTGAAATAAACCTCGTTACATCGGGTTGCTTCTCTTACTTACCTAAACCAGGTACCGCATTGACTATATGTTAGGCATTAGTTTATTGAAATAAACCTCGTTACATCGGGTTGCTTCTCTTACTTACCTAAACCAGGTACCGCATTGACTATATGTTAGGCATTAGTTTATTGAAATAAACCTCGTTACATCGGGTTGCTTCTCTTACTTACCTAAACCAGGTACCGCATTGACTATATGTTAGGCATTAGTTTATTGAAATAAACCTCGTTACATCGGGTTGCTTCTCTTACTTACCTAAACCAGGTACCGCATTGACTATATGTTAGGCATTAGTTTATTGAAATAAACCTCGTTACATCGGGTTGCTTCTCTTACTTACCTAAACCAGGTACCGCATTGACTATATGTTAGGCATTAGTTTATTGAAATAAACCTCGTTACATCGGGTTGCTTCTCTTACTTACCTAAACCAGGTACCGCATTGACTATATGTTAGGCATTAGTTTATTGAAATAAACCTCGTTACATCGGGTTGCTTCTCTTACTTACCTAAACCAGGTACCGCATTGACTATATGTTAGGCATTAGTTTATTGAAATAAACCTCGTTACATCGGGTTGCTTCTCTTACTTACCTAAACCAGGTACCGCATTGACTATATGTTAGGCATTAGTTTATTGAAATAAACCTCGTTACATCGGGTTGCTTCTCTTACTTACCTAAACCAGGTACCGCATTGACTATATGTTAGGCATTAGTTTATTGAAATAAACCTCGTTACATCGGGTTGCTTCTCTTACTTACCTAAACCAGGTACCGCATTGACTATATGTTAGGCATTAGTTTATTGAAATAAACCTCGTTACATCGGGTTGCTTCTCTTACTTACCTAAACCAGGTACCGCATTGACTATATGTTAGGCATTAGTTTATTGAAATAAACCTCGTTACATCGGGTTGCTTCTCTTACTTACCTAAACCAGGTACCGCATTGACTATATGTTAGGCATTAGTTTATTGAAATAAACCTCGTTACATCGGGTTGCTTCTCTTACTTACCTAAACCAGGTACCGCATTGACTATATGTTAGGCATTAGTTTATTGAAATAAACCTCGTTACATCGGGTTGCTTCTCTTACTTACCTAAACCAGGTACCGCATTGACTATATGTTAGGCATTAGTTTATTGAAATAAACCTCGTTACATCGGGTTGCTTCTCTTACTTACCTAAACCAGGTACCGCATTGACTATATGTTAGGCATTAGTTTATTGAAATAAACCTCGTTACATCGGGTTGCTTCTCTTACTTACCTAAACCAGGACCGCATTGACATTGACTATATGTTAGGCATTAGTTTATTGAAATAAACCTCGTTACATCGGGTTGCTTCTCTTACTTACCTAAACCAGGTACCGCATTGACTATATGTTAGGCATTAGTTTATTGAAATAAACCTCGTTACATCGGGTTGCTTCTCTTACTTACCTAAACCAGGTACCGCATTGACTATATGTTAGGCATTAGTTTATTGAAATAAACCTCGTTACATCGGGTTGCTTCTCTTACTTACCTAAACCAGGTACCGCATTGACTATATGTTAGGCATTAGTTTATTGAAATAAACCTCGTTACATCGGGTTGCTTCTCTTACTTACCTAAACCAGGTACCGCATTGACTATATGTTAGGCATTAGTTTATTGAAATAAACCTCGTTACATCGGGTTGCTTCTCTTACTTACCTAAACCAGGTACCGCATTGACTATATGTTAGGCATTAGTTTATTGAAATAAACCTCGTTACATCGGGTTGCTTCTCTTACTTACCTAAACCAGGTACCGCATTGACTATATGTTAGGCATTAGTTTATTGAAATAAACCTCGTTACATCGGGTTGCTTCTCTTACTTACCTAAACCAGGTACCGCATTGACTATATGTTAGGCATTAGTTTATTGAAATAAACCTCGTTACATCGGGTTGCTTCTCTTACTTACCTAAACCAGGTACCGCATTGACTATATGTTAGGCATTAGTTTATTGAAATAAACCTCGTTACATCGGGTTGCTTCTCTTACTTACCTAAACCAGGTACCGCATTGACTATATGTTAGGCATTAGTTTATTGAAATAAACCTCGTTACATCGGGTTGCTTCTCTTACTTACCTAAACCAGGTACCGCATTGACTATATGTTAGGCATTAGTTTATTGAAATAAACCTCGTTACATCGGGTTGCTTCTCTTACTTACCTAAACCAGGTACCGCATTGACTATATGTTAGGCATTAGTTTATTGAAATAAACCTCGTTACATCGGGTTGCTTCTCTTACTACCTAAACCAGGTACCGCATTGACTATATGTTAGGCATTAGTTTATTGAAATAAACCTCGTTACATCGGGTTGCTTCTCTTACTTACCTAAACCAGGTACCGCATTGACTATATGTTAGGCATTAGTTTATTGAAATAAACCTCGTTACATCGGGTTGCTTCTCTTACTTACCTAAACCAGGTACCGCATTGACTATATGTTAGGCATTAGTTTATTGAAATAAACCTCGTTACATCGGGTTGCTTCTCTTACTTACCTAAACCAGGTACCGCATTGACTATATGTTAGGCATTAGTTTATTGAAATAAACCTCGTTACATCGGGTTGCTTCTCTTACTTACCTAAACCAGGTACCGCATTGACTATATGTTAGGCATTAGTTTATTGAAATAAACCTCGTTACATCGGGTTGCTTCTCTTACTTACCTAAACCAGGTACCGCATTGACTATATGTTAGGCATTAGTTTATTGAAATAAACCTCGTTACATCGGGTTGCTTCTCTTACTTACCTAAACCAGGTACCGCATTGACTATATGTTAGGCATTAGTTTATTGAAATAAACCTCGTTACATCGGGTTGCTTCTCTTACTTACCTAAACCAGGTACCGCATTGACTATATGTTAGGCATTAGTTTATTGAAATAAACCTCGTTACATCGGGTTGCTTCTCTTACTTACCTAAACCAGGTACCGCATTGACTATATGTTAGGCATTAGTTTATTGAAATAAACCTCGTTACATCGGGTTGCTTCTCTTACTTACCTAAACCAGGTACCGCATTGACTATATGTTAGGCATTAGTTTATTGAAATAAACCTCGTTACATCGGGTTGCTTCTCTTACTTACCTAAACCAGGTACCGCATTGACTATATGTTAGGCATTAGTTTATTGAAATAAACCTCGTTACATCGGGTTGCTTCTCTTACTTACCTAAACCAGGTACCGCATTGCACTACTATGTTAGGCATTAGTTTATTGAAATAAACCTCGTTACATCGGGTTGCTTCTCTTACTTACCTAAACCAGGTACCGCATTGACTATATGTTAGGCATTAGTTTATTGAAATAAACCTCGTTACATCGGGTTGCTTCTCTTACTTACCTAAACCAGGTACCGCATTGACTATATGTTAGGCATTAGTTTATTGAAATAAACCTCGTTACATCGGGTTGCTTCTCTTACTTACCTAAACCAGGTACCGCATTGACTATATGTTAGGCATTAGTTTATTGAAATAAACCTCGTTACATCGGGTTGCTTCTCTTACTTACCTAAACCAGGTACCGCATTGACTATATGTTAGGCATTAGTTTATTGAAATAAACCTCGTTACATCGGGTTGCTTCTCTTACTTACCTAAACCAGGTACCGCATTGACTATATGTTAGGCATTAGTTTATTGAAATAAACCTCGTTACATCGGGTTGCTTCTCTTACTTACCTAAACCAGGTACCGCATTGACTATATGTTAGGCATTAGTTTATTGAAATAAACCTCGTTACATCGGGTTGCTTCTCTTACTTACCTAAACCAGGTACCGCATTGACTATATGTTAGGCATTAGTTTATTGAAATAAACCTCGTTACATCGGGTTGCTTCTCTTACTTACCTAAACCAGGTACCGCATTGACTATATGTTAGGCATTAGTTTATTGAAATAAACCTCGTTACATCGGGTTGCTTCTCTTACTTACCTAAACCAGGTACCGCATTGACTATATGTTAGGCATTAGTTTATTGAAATAAACCTCGTTACATCGGGTTGCTTCTCTTACTTACCTAAACCAGGTACCGCATTGACTATATGTTAGGCATTAGTTTATTGAAATAAACCTCGTTACATCGGGTTGCTTCTCTTACTTACCTAAACCAGGTACCGCATTGACTATATGTTAGGCATTAGTTTATTGAAATAAACCTCGTTACATCGGGTTGCTTCTCTTACTTACCTAAACCAGGTACCGCACTGACTATATGTTAGGCATTAGTTTATTGAAATAAACCTCGTTACATCGGGTTGCTTCTCTTACTAACCTCGTTACATCGGGTTGCTTCTCTTACTTACCTAAACCAGGTACCGCATTGACTATATGTTAGGCATTAGTTTATTGAAATAAACCTCGTTACATCGGGTTGCTTCTCTTACTTACCTAAACCAGGTACCGCATTGACTATATGTTAGGCATTAGTTTATTGAAATAAACCTCGTTACATCGGGTTGCTTCTCTTACTTACCTAAACCAGGTACCGCATTGACTATATGTTAGGCATTAGTTTATTGAAATAAACCTCGTTACATCGGGTTGCTTCTCTTACTTACCTAAACCAGGTACCGCATTGACTATATGTTAGGCATTAGTTTATTGAAATAAACCTCGTTACATCGGGTTGCTTCTCTTACTTACCTAAACCAGGTACCGCATTGACTATATGTTAGGCATTAGTTTATTGAAATAAACCTCGTTACATCGGGTTGCTTCTCTTACTTACCTAAACCAGGTACCGCATTGACTATATGTTAGGCATTAGTTTATTGAAATAAACCTCGTTACATCGGGTTGCTTCTCTTACTTACCTAAACCAGGTACCGCATTGACTATATGTTAGGCATTAGTTTATTGAAATAAACCTCGTTACATCGGGTTGCTTCTCTTACTTACCTAAACCAGGTACCGCATTGACTATATGTTAGGCATTAGTTTATTGAAATAAACCTCGTTACATCGGGTTGCTTCTCTTACTTACCTCGTTAAATCTGGTTACATCGTATCGCGTTAGTTCTCTTACTAACCTCGTTACATCGGGTTGCTTCTCTTACTTACCTAAACCAGGTACCGCATTGACTATATGTTAGGCATTAGTTTATTGAAATAAACCTCGTTACATCGGGTTGCTTCTCTTACTTACCTAAACCAGGTACCGCATTGACTATATGTTAGGCATTAGTTTATTGAAATAAACCTCGTTACATCGGGTTGCTTCTCTTACTTACCTAAACCAGGTACCGCATTGACTATATGTTAGGCATTAGTTTATTGAAATAAAACCTCGTTACATCGGGTTGCTTCTCTTATTTACCTAAACCAGGTACCGCATTGACTATATGTTAGGCATTAGTTTATTGAAATAAACCTCGTTACATCGGGTTGCTTCTCTTACTTACCTAAACCAGGTACCGCATTGACTATATGTTAGGCATTAGTTTATTGAAATAAACCTCGTTACATCGGGTTGCTTCTCTTACTTACCTAAACCAGGTACCGCATTGACTATATGTTAGGCATTAGTTTATTGAAATAAACCTCGTTACATCGGGTTGCTTCTCTTACTTACCTAAACCAGGTACCGCATTGACTATATGTTAGGCATTAGTTTATTGAAATAAACCTCGTTACATCGGGTTGCTTCTCTTACTTACCTAAACCAGGTACCGCATTGACTATATGTTAGGCATTAGTTTATTGAAATAAACCTCGTTACATCGGGTTGCTTCTCTTACTTACCTAAACCAGGTACCGCATTGACTATATGTTAGGCATTAGTTTATTGAAATAAACCTCGTTACATCGGGTTGCTTCTCTTACTTACCTAAACCAGGTACCGCATTGACTATATGTTAGGCATTAGTTTATTGAAATAAACCTCGTTACATCGGGTTGCTTCTCTTACTTACCTAAACCAGGTACCGCATTGACTATATGTTAGGCATTAGTTTATTGAAATAAACCTCGTTACATCGGGTTGCTTCTCTTACTTACCTAAACCAGGTACCGCATTGACTATATGTTAGGCATTAGTTTATTGAAATAAACCTCGTTACATCGGGTTGCTTCTCTTACTTACCTAAACCAGGTACCGCATTGACTATATGTTAGGCATTAGTTTATTGAAATAAACCTCGTTACATCGGGTTGCTTCTCTTACTTACCTAAACCAGGTACCGCATTGACTATATGTTAGGCATTAGTTTATTGAAATAAACCTCGTTACATCGGGTTGCTTCTCTTACTTACCTAAACCAGGTACCGCATTGACTATATGTTAGGCATTAGTTTATTGAAATAAACCTCGTTACATCGGGTTGCTTCTCTTACTTACCTAAACCAGGTACCGCATTGACTATATGTTAGGCATTAGTTTATTGAAATAAACCTCGTTACATCGGGTTGCTTCTCTTACTTACCTAAACCAGGTACCGCATTGACTATATGTTAGGCATTAGTTTATTGAAATAAACCTCGTTACATCGGGTTGCTTCTCTTACTTACCTAAACCAGGTACCGCATTGACTATATGTTAGGCATTAGTTTATTGAAATAAACCTCGTTACATCGGGTTGCTTCTCTTACTTACCTAAACCAGGTACCGCATTGACTATATGTTAGGCATTAGTTTATTGAAATAAACCTCGTTACATCGGGTTGCTTCTCTTACTTACCTAAACCAGGTACCGCATTGACTATATGTTAGGCATTAGTTTATTGAAATAAACCTCGTTACATCGGGTTGCTTCTCTTACTTACCTAAACCAGGTACCGCATTGACTATATGTTAGGCATTAGTTTATTGAAATAAACCTCGTTACATCGGGTTGCTTCTCTTACTTACCTAAACCAGGTACCGCATTGACTATATGTTAGGCATTAGTTTATTGAAATAAACCTCGTTACATCGGGTTGCTTCTCTTACTTACCTAAACCAGGTACCGCATTGACTATATGTTAGGCATTAGTTTATTGAAATAAACCTCGTTACATCGGGTTGCTTCTCTTACTTACCTAAACCAGGTACCGCATTGACTATATGTTAGGCATTAGTTTATTGAAATAAACCTCGTTACATCGGGTTGCTTCTCTTACTTACCTAAACCAGGTACCGCATTGACTATATGTTAGGCATTAGTTTATTGAAATAAACCTCGTTACATCGGGTTGCTTCTCTTACTTACCTAAACCAGGTACCGCATTGACTATATGTTAGGCATTAGTTTATTGAAATAAACCTCGTTACATCGGGTTGCTTCTCTTACTTACCTAAACCAGGTACCGCATTGACTATATGTTAGGCATTAGTTTATTGAAATAAACCTCGTTACATCGGGTTGCTTCTCTTACTTACCTAAACCAGGTACCGCA
>NW_024535941.1:0-11437 GCF_016097555.1 Gigantopelta aegis
ATAGATACAACAAACCATAAAATCCAAGTCTGTCCGAATATGTTAGAAATCATTTCTAAATCACTTTCAACGTTGGATAGAACAACATAGACAATATGCCAACATGGACTATGCGGTAAACAATATATGCCAACAGTAACTCTTACTCTTTACAGAACAAAGCATAGCATATTAATTACTGCTACTCTATCCTTATGCTGTATTATATAAGATTTTCATGCATTCACTAAACATTATTATAATAGTAATATTCAAATGGATAACTCATGGCAACAGCCTATGGTCCAATCAATGACTTCAGAAACTATTTCCTATGTAGAGTGGTAAGCACATAATTTATCAATGTAAAATAGTTAATGAAATCATCTAAGAGGTAAGACCAATGATCATTTCTTAAACACTGTAATATTATATAAAATTGGCTTAAATTAGCAGCATCTTACTAATGTAGTAGGTGAAACGTTAGTGAAACATAAAAAATGCACTTTGAAACTTACTGGTTAATTTTCATGTACATAACATTCAATTATCAAAAATCAATAATTTATAAATCTGACCTCTGACCATTTAAAATTTGGTTAACAGTAACACACTTAAATTACAAACTTACATAGCAATGCAGTGTGTATTTTATGATTTAAATGATGATGACAAATAATTATACTATCTGTGTGAACAAATGTATTTAGTCCAAACAGATTATGTAATACACACACTCTTTATGATTGAGATCATACAGCAAGACAGTGCACTTAACATATGATTGAGATCATACAGCAAGACAGTGCACTTAACATGTGGCTACACAAACATGTGGCTACACAAACAAATAATTATACAGTTTGCTTGGATTAGACCTATTAAGTTTGTAATTTGTTTGATGTTCTGTCCTCCTTAGGATAAATTGCCCTCAACAAAAGCAGCCAGTTTAATGAACTTTGAAGGTGATTATATGTGTTGCCCAACAATGCTAATACACTCACTGGGCATGTACATTGTTACCTTGGATACATAACTTTGAAATGACAAAGTCCTTCCTTTGATTAGTAAACTCCATGAATATCTAATAAGATGAGGTGGTTGCTAAGTTACTTACAATTTTCAGTTGTTGGTCTGACAAACATGCTACAAATGACTATGCATCTTGTTATACAAGGCAGTGGTTACTTACTAATACTGACTGTTCCAATACTAATTTGTTTACATATGTTGCTATATATGGTTAAGGACACCCATACCTAATCAGTTATTACTGTAAAGGTTTTTATTATCATGATATTCATTCATTGAGATCTCTGACAACACAGGTCTGATGCCACTGTTATAATCATGCATAATGGGAAGTCACACAATAGGGTCTGATAAGGTTTTAATCATGGAAGTCATAAAAAACTTACACAAACATTCTACTTCACTATTAGTGTGCAAAACATACCACAACAGTATGGACTGGCATGTGTCTTATTAAATTTGATCAACGATCTCCCTAACCCCAACCATTTTCACCTTAGGAGCAGAGATGACTTCTGTTGTCTTCAATAACAGGCTTCTTTTATTATAGGACAATGCAATAGAAGTAATAGTTCCCACTCCAACAGATATAGGTATTAATGTGCTATGTCATATACAGAACTAATTATTTAAGGGTTTTGTGATTTTTAGAGGAAGTCACATTAGTTACGTATGTAATGGATAGGGTGCTATCTCCAGAATAGTCCATTTAAAGTTTAGTCACTAATCATAAAAGTGTGAAGTAGTAACCAGTAACATATACGTATAAGACCTGTATCTCTATGTAGCAGTAGCAGATGAAATTGATGAAAATACTAAAGCTATAAATATGATGCTACTCTCCAAAATCCATCTGTATTATATTTACCTACTTTCCACTTGCAAAGCAACCTACTTGGTTTGAACCCTCATTGAAAGATTAACAGCTTGAAAATGATCAATATTGTTTGTCCATGATGACTTTACAAAATCAGCAGTACTATTAACATACACATAACAATAAAAATTAACATTATTTTATTCATTTTCACCCATGAAACCGAGTGGCTTCTGTTGTTCAGAGAATGATAAGCCTTAGTAATTAGACAGTTCCTATACCACAGAGATATGCACAATACATTCTAATGACATTGCAAAACAGAGCAATGTGTCATTTTAAATTTGTAGCTTTTCTTATTTCAATAACATATTTATAAGTATATTGCATGTGTTCTTAGAACAGTGAATAGAGTATGAACTTACTTATACAAGATTCATGTGGTTATGTAATTATATCAGCACCACACTCAATTTATTTCATTTAGTTTTGTTGAATGTGTAAACAATGAAAAAAACATCAAATTAGGGCTTGAACACTAAGTTCCAATAGCATGAATAAGCAGATTTTTAAGGCAATAATTTTCTTACATATCGATCAGCAAAAGCACCTCAGATCAATAAAATGATCCCTCTCTTTTGAACAACAATACTCAGTATGTGAAGACATGATCATGAGTTTTCCCAATAGCATATTTACATTCCTTGTTGAGTGTACAAGCATCCCCTCCTTGGCAATGTAAGCAGTATGAAACACGAGGATTTTGAGTTTTCCTAATTAAACATATTTACATTCCCTGGAGAAGCAACAATTCCATATAAGTATTCCCCTCCTTGACAATGTTAAGCAATATGTAACATGAGGATATGCACATGAGCTTCCCAATTAGCATGATTACATTTTGAATAAGTTGAGATGTTGCTGAGAGCAAGCTATGCCAAACAAGGGTTTTACAAACTAATAATTTATTAATAATAGTTTAACTGGGGAAGTTATTATAGACAAAACAAGTGGGATTCCTTTAAAAGAAATGGTAACAACATTAGAGAATCCAATTACTTTATTGCCTGATCTTTTTCCTGGACTACCAGCTGTTACATGAAGTAGAATGTAGAAGCCATATAATGTTAAATTTGTGTTTCTACCCAATGATATCCTCAGTGTCTATCTAACAAGCCAAAATATCAGAATTTTCAATTAAAATTGTGCTTAATCTGTCACTAAAATGATAACTTGCAAACTACTTATAGGCATCAATTATTTTCTTTTAATGATAAATTATAATTAACTTAGATTAAAGAAAACATTTGTGAACAAACATGACAATAAGATACTTCCACATTCAGTAACAAATAAAAGATTAAAACCAATGATTTAGTCAAACCAGGATAAGTAAACTGTATTCTGTTATTACTACACTAACTGAGTTGACAGTCACTGTATAAGAATGTCCACTAGTCCTGTCAATGTTATCTATTGTGGGCCTATAAATGTGAGACAAAACTTATAAAAGATACTGTTAACAATACCTGGTACTATGTATTGTGTATCTTAATCATGTAATTAATTCTAACACAAGATAATATGTTATATATAGTCACTTACCAACGTCTATATGAAGAGGAGATAGTCTTCTTATTTTATTAATTTCACTCTTCCCAGATGCAGTCTTTAATCTTGATCTTCTTTTACCTGATGTTGAAGGACCTCCTCCACTTGAAGGAGGTGGATGGACAGGCATTGCTTTATTAAAACCTTTGGCTATTTGTAGTCTGTGTAATGATTCAGCTAAATATTGTTGTTCTAAAGCTGCAGTGTGAAACCTAAAATGGTATTATCATAATTTGATAAGTTCCAAATCTAGTTATCTATAATCAAAACAATAATTACGGCAACACACCTTGTTAGTGTTTCAATAACTAAACAATCACTACTTAATGTAGGTAATCAATATATCACTAAGGATCTGTTGCTATTCATATGTAATGCAGTTCAACACTTGTTTGGCCGTCTGTTTAATTATGCAGTGTCAACTAACATGTATTCTGTGCATGATAGTTGAAAAATTGAACTCCACACTTTAATGACTGAGGCAACAAATGGTCTCTCATGTGAATACTGTGGTGATGGACATGCATTGAAACTTTTATTAATCAGCTTTCTCACATCTGTAGCTGCTTTATATACAACTGGAAATAATTTTGAATGGCCACTTTCAAGTTTCAACTACATCACACTATCACGTAGAACAGTTTAATAACACAACTAGACCTCAAAGTAATATACATGAGACAAAGAAAAGCAAGATGTAGACTAAAAAGTTTCTTTCTGTGTATCTCAATTGTAGATCTGAAGACTATGAACAAAAATGTAGGATCCTATATTAACTCTAAGAAAGCTTCAACTCATTTTGAATAGTAAGTATCCCTATATTGATCATTCTGTATTCTTGTGTGATAATAGATCTCTTTAGATGTATATTTAGATCTTTGTATAACAATCCTCTCATTAGATGGTCAGCTATCCAAAATCACTGGATATTGGGTTTGTATTTGACTCATTATTTGGACTCATCCAAATACCATCCAATATCTAGCCATATTGAAGTTATCCATTCAATTATATATTATATACATTGTGCTAATGTCTTATAATGACAATAGTATTGGAGTGTCAAATAACAGTCTGAACTGTGTCTTATAACAGATTATTGATATTAAGTATGCCACTATAAAGGATTAAGTTGAAGTAACTACTGCTATTATGTACTTACTCCAGATATACCTTAGAGTTATACATATACAAAGTAATAAATCTCAGAGAAATCAACATTAAATCCATATTATAAAGTAATTCTAAAAGAATTATCAACTTAAAATGGTCAATTTTAGTCTCATGTAGAGGGAGAGGCTCACTACACAAGTGTGATACTAGTAGACTCCACCCATCCAACAATACAACACAACGATTATTTATTACCTGGTGCATTGTATTTAAATATTATTAGCTATAGAAAAATACAATCACATAAACATAGCTAATTATTTTTGGGGGGTCAGGGTTTTAGCTACTAAATTAGAAATTCATTTAAAAATCAGTATGTAATTTGATAAGAATGTATCCAAAATGTCTAATCCTAAAATGTCTAACCTCTAACCATAATTATAAGCCTTGTAGGATTAGACAGTCTGGGCCATTCCCGCTGAGAGCACACGCAAACACAAAGAATATACATCTTATAAACGAGTATTATCGTGACCAACTTGCTTTGTCGAGTGGATGTCCCCTTTGGAGTGCCACAGACACGACATTTGAAGCTACTACCTCTGTTAATGAGAGTACAAGAAGGACATTGCCATTCCAATTGAACTATCCCTCCAGTATCCATAGAGAATTAAAGAAACAAACTACTTACAACATGGCGGACAAGCGACACGCCCACTATCGAGAATATTAATTTGTTATATAAAATTACAAAAAGAATATTAATTAAGCAAGCAAAGCATAAAATTAAAAGGAAAATAGAAAAAAATCTGCCTACACTCTAATTAATTAATTACATGAACATGGTATAGATGAGGACAATATAATATATAATATATATTATAATTATATATATTAAACAAATTCAGATGACAACATCCCATACCATTATATAGTTCTTTTCACTAATAATAGAAGCTGCTGATGGCAAGCCTGATCGACCTGACTCCTGTGCATGAATGGTCTGCATGACTTTATCAGCAGTTCGCAAGTCAAGATGTCCTTCACCACAGCTCATCACAAAT
Organism: Gigantopelta aegis; assembly: GCF_016097555.1. NCBI lineage: Eukaryota > Metazoa > Mollusca > Gastropoda > Neomphalida > Peltospiridae > Gigantopelta > Gigantopelta aegis. The sequence continues at coordinate 5,617 of NW_024535941.1, forward strand.
AAAGTTGGTTTACATTCAGCTTCTTCACCTGGACCAACATAGACACACACCAAGAGGTTCAAATACAGCTAGAGAAAAAGAATATTTCAATTTTAATAAAAATATGCTATGATAAACTTATGAAAATGTACCAAGACTGATGTTATTAATACATGTACATTTTACTAAATGACTTACTCAAATCACTTGCGTCATTCCGGAACACATACTAAAACTCTTCACCGAATTCACATGACAATGGATTGATAATTGAACTTGGTCAATATTACAAAATGGGTTAAAAGGATGTGTTGATATCTTCTTAGGTTCATATGACACAGTGGGCCCATCACCTTTAACTGGAGTACTAGAAGACTTGGGAAGTTGTGAGCCAAGAGTTATCGATGCATCTAATGCTTCTTCTGTTCTCACATCAAATGGTTCAGGAACTTTTTGTCCACCAACTTCAGCCTCCTATTAGATGTATGTGTTTGTAATCTTGAGATTGTTAACACCATATAAATATTCTAAAGCATGTATAACTTTTACAAGCTAAAACTATTTAAATGTCATTACCATTCTATTCTATCTATTTCAAAGAAAATACCTTTATACACTTCCCAGCCTGACTCTTCGGCAACAATTGATGGACGATTAAAAGGGAAATTGAGGATGATTCCATTTTCAGTTCCCACCCATAAGGAGTTTTGTGCAGCCACAAGACATGACACAGGGACAGGCATTTGACTAGATCGCTTTTCTGAACCAATACTATGTCAAAGGGAGTAGACATAAAAGTTAAAGAGCTCAACAAAGTAACAACCATTGATCAAAATCACTGCATCAAAGACGTAAGACATCTTTTACTCCAAATTAATTTTGGGTGTGCAAGTCAAAGTAATGAACTGTGTAACTATCACCTTACTACAAATTACAAGTGCCACCAATATACCATGATCATCACAATCAAAGCAAAGTTAATTATTGGAAATTGATCATGGCTTAAAAGTTATATCCGTGAACATAATAAAATAAAATGATAGCATATAAACATGCATGGAGTAATACAAGTGAGTGTTTGGATACTAAATATGCAAAACTGGGCTCATCTCATTACTCAAAAATAATACATCTATAAGTATAGCGATATGCTTGTAAAAATATGATACTCAGAGTAGCATTACCTAAAATCTTGTGAATAGATGGGCAACATCAAGATCTTGCATGTGAGTAAATGATGTAGCATGAAAAAGCCTGATAACAGAATCGTGTTTAAAGGCGACCCATACTCCTTCTCCTACAGAGAGCATTTGCTGTACCTCAACATTCTTCCAAGCATGAACCTGAAAATTTGCCCTATGAAGAAGGTAACAATATATTAGTGGAGACTCAAATATTAGCAACATGTACATAATATAGTAAAACATGATTTTTAAAACTCTTTGCACATTAAATATCAAAATGGACAAACATGCATTTAATCATCTTGTAATACAGTTGTACATACGGTAAGGGTAAAAATTTTTGTGTTTTTTAAATTTTTGCTTTATTATTTAAATTTCGTGGGTATTAACTTTTGTGTTTAGTGGGTGTGAAGTATTAATTAATGGGTGTGGTGTCAGACACGTGTTGTGAACACAAGCGTGATTTTCGCGAAGTATGGCTGGCTATTCCTATGAATCCATAGTGAGAGGGTACCATATATACAAGAAAATCTGGGAGGCAATTGACGAGAAGTACTTCAGTATAAAATAGAAAGAAGTAACCCTTTACAGTAGCCGTTATTTACACGCTTTATTGAGATCACGTGATTATGCATGGATGGAATAAAAGTTAAATTCGTGATAAAACAACAACCCACGAATACAGCGAAATTAAATCCCCCACGAAAATTTTATATCCTTACGGTATTCAGAAATATAATAGTCAATAGTAACATTCTAATTAAAGCCCACAGTTCTGCAGGAGTCCATGTAAGAAAGTAGACAAATGAATTACATTTAAGTCACATTATTATGAATTGAAGGCAATGCTTTAACATTTTAGAATACATCTATATATAAAATTACTAATCTAATGTACTGGGATATATACCTCATGTCGTAGGTGATGTGAATGTAGTACATGGATACTATTACTAACAGCACACCAAATATTTATATTAACAGCAACCACAGTAGTCACTGGTAAATTTTTCTTTTGAGAAATAATAACAACCTCATAATTATCCAGTCCCATTCCCCATCTAACACAATAGAAAATCAAAAAATAGGATTGGTTATTACAATGAAACTGTTTTGCAAAGAAGTAACAGAAATCTAAATTGACAAATCTAGTTACCATTAAATAAACAAACTATAAACTGAAATTGCTACTGTTATTACATTATTTACCTATGCTGAAGCTACATGTGAACTACAACCATAAAACATACAACAAATGTATATATGGGATACTTTGTATCTTTATTCCATCATCTGGTGTTATACATATAAAACATCAGTACGTATATATTACCAGGAAATCTTCTGAACACTGCTAGAGTGGCATTATGTAATAAACACAAATACTTTCCTTTGGAATGTCTAAAATAAGAAGAAATGATAGTAATTACCGTGACTGGTTTGTGACATATACATGAGGGCCGCTATTCCAGCAGAAAGTTTGTCAGCATGAAGACACTTCTTCCATTGAGAAACAGCAGAGTGAACATACAATCTACACACAATAAAATGTATAAATGAAGGCTAGAAAATCTAACTAATAGTAAATATATAAGCATTGGTTGAACATACTCGCCAGAGTCAGAGCCATCCATACAGTAGCTAGACAAGATGAGGTCGTTCATTCATTGCATTTCTAACTGCAGATGATGCTGGCTTTCGGACTTTAGTAGACAAACCTATTACATTACATTGATATCATAAATAATGATATAATATCATTGATTAACAATAATTATCAATATTATATATATATGATATATATATATATATATATATATATACAACAACTAAAGACAAGTTAACCAAGATTCCTAAAAGACATGGCACTAGCAAACACTCAAAAATTTTACGACAGGAATGCAGTACATTGTTGAAATCAAATTTATTACAAAAAAAATCCACTTACTAGCGAGGACATCAGGGTCTTGGTCATCAAAAGATGGTACAGCACAAATGCATACAATAGGACTACTACATACAGCAATGTTTCTAATACTTCACCAACTGCAGCAGCATCAAGAACATTGACCTAATTGAATGGTAACAGTCATCTACGATATATAATAAATATGACACATATAGTATACATGGCAAGTATGATCTCTATATGATCTCAACATCATTTGATTATTTCATTTTGTGTACAAATAAATTTGTACATAATGTGAAAAAAGACAAATTGATAAATAACAAGACCTTCAGTACTCTAAAATGGTTCTCCTAATGTAAGTAACCAATAAACTTTACAGTATGGTTATATATCATACTGCACAAAATACCTTAGTCAGGTTTTCAGTTCCAGTACAAGTCCATACAAGACTCATACTAGTTTCATCACTTGTAGATAGTTCTGACCCTTAGGAATAGACAGTGCACTAGAACAATCATTAAGAACAATGCAGTGGTGATTGCTGCAGTACACAGTATCTACAAATAACAGAGGTACTATTTTAAATTTTCATCCCCAAGAACATCAATTGTTGAGACATGCCACTATTCCAAAAAATTAGATGTTGTGTACAATATTTTGTGAAAGTGATTACAATTATCTAATCAAACAAATCTTCCTTTAAACTGACATTCGGACACAAGCAACGTTTTTGTAAAGTAATTTAATGTTGTCAAACAGACCTTGGCTCCTTCTTCTTGAAAAACTCATGGGTCTACAAGTGTTGATATTAGGCGAGAGAGGTTGTGGAATTGTTGGAGAGCTTAGTGGTGAACCATCAGAGTCAGGTAAAGACAGTGTAGGTATGGACCCAACATACTGACGTTAGATAGACTTCATCTGGAATAAAATGAAATAAAGGTATACTTAGTTCGTTTAAGTTTAAGAACATTGTAGCTAGAATAAGCTATAGATAATGGTTGAACACCATTCAGTAAGTCTCAAACTAAACAAATTTTAATATAAACTAGAGGACTGACTAGCTGTTCAGGAAAGTACAAACTAACAATCCCATACAAAGTGAATAACGTTCTTTGTATTCCCCATGACATTACATCATGCACATTTGTATATTCTTAATAAACCTTTCAGAAACAGAAGGAAATGTCTTTAAAAAGTAAAGAAAGAAAACTATGGAAAATATCAGCAAATAGTTTTTTGCAAAACAAATTTAAGCTAAGAGGCCACATTATTGAAACTACTAAACTGCTGCCTGAACAGAGTATAAGTGGCATGACATCAGATATTTACATGGGCTACACTAAAGCACTTAATGTAAGACTAATTGATGCTGGTACAAAATAAGATTTAACAAGTTACAACTCCTTGTGAGAGAGTCTTGTTTGCAAAAAAGTGAACTATATTGTGACAGTAATATGAAATTCAACTTTCACTGAACATAATCATATTTTGTGCAAGTCAACAGGATACTTGAAAGCATATGAGTAGAACACGTTAAAATAGCAGTGTGATAAACTTTTAAAGATGTGTACAAAAATATTAATCAGATGTGATGTCAGGTTTAAGTCTTGCCTTCACAAGATACCACCAACCGGACTGTTGCAAAAAAAGGATCACTACTACAGTAACCAACTATACTAACTGAAATGTTCTTAGTACAAAAAATCTGTCACTACATATGACAGTTGAGTTTGTCAAAATTGAATTAATCACATGTATACTTGTACTCAATGACTAAAATAACATTGAAATTTTCTAACAATAAAAGGCATCTAACAAAAAAATAAGTGAGCTATGCAACAGTCAATAAATGTGGCTCTTAAAGGGCTAACTGATGAATTGTATGTACCTTCTTTTTTGCCAACTCGTTTAAGAGTTGGTATAATTTTTGTATTAGAATAACCAGCACCACCAACAGAGGATTCCTTGAAATGAGAAAAGCTAATAACACTGACATATCATTGTTAAGTATGCACATTGAAAGTTAGAAAGCAAACTCTATGGTAAACTAAAAAATCCTGTTAGTCATTTTAGTCTGATACTGGAAACTCCATTACTCAACATTATTTTAATCTACCATGGTACAACTGTATTGGTAAACCTATTTGTTTTCAATGAAGTACTGTGTGGAGTGTGCATATATTGAGCATTATATGTAACTCCTATACCACTTACTGTAACATCTTGTTCAAGGTCATCCCCACTACCATTAGTGCATATGTATTACCAGGCCAGGACCCAAGATAGGTTCATGAGGGGAAGCTGTTCTACAAATGAAAGTTCTAATTGTCGACTTTTAGATGAACTGAACAATGCAGCAAACTAAGGAAACGATCATTTCAATAGAACCTAGCTAGTATGCCTGCATTCTTGCCTAGTCAAACCATCGAGATTTCCTATCCTTTTCGTTTGAATAGATATAATTCTCAGTCATTCTGTTAGGAGTATATCAACAATAAATTTATAGTGTACTTTAAGAATGACATATTAACATACCGAACTTGGTTCTAGAGTGAGAAAATATTTTGTCTTTACATTCATCCTTCTCTTAGTACTTTAGCAATTCTAGTCTACTATGCGACTTCTTCCAACGGCCTTCTCTCGCCTAAAACCAAGAAAAAGACATACAATGTTCGTATACATATACTCAAAATAATTATTCTTACTTCACTTTTTCTTTTAGTTTTTTTGTTCTCAAAAGTTCTTT
>NW_024535942.1:0-9906 GCF_016097555.1 Gigantopelta aegis
CTCTTCCTCCTTCCTCTTCCCTTACTCTTCGTCGTGTTCGTTACCGCGTCGCCATACACCAAAGTCACGGTTGCCCGTGAGCCAATGTAAGCGACGCGGTACTCTAACAAAGAGCCGTAGCTTGCAATAAGTCCCCCCAGGTGGGGGGGGGGGGGGGGCAACTCGAGAGAGCAGAGCAACACGTCTTTCCTCATCGAAGGCATAGCTCGGAGTGGCTTATGTGTATAATAATGAATGTGGAGTGCATATTATAATAATGAATAGCAATGAATGTGGAGTGTAGATGATATGTATAATAATTAATGTGGAGTGCATATTATAATAATAAATAGCAATGAATGTGGAGTGTAGATTATATGAAAAATAATGAATGTGGAGTGTACATTATAATAATGAATAGCAATGAATGTGGAGTGTAGATTATATGTATAATAATGAATGTGGAGTGTATGTTATAATAATGAAGAGCAATGAATATGAAGTGTAGCTTATGTGTGTAATAATGAATGTGGAGTGTAGATTATATGTATAATAATGAATGTGGAGTGCATATTATAATAATGAAGAGCAATGAATATGGAGTGTAGCTTATATGTATAATAATGAATGTAGATTATATTAATTGAATAGTACTTAATCTATTTTATTACACACCCGTCGGTGATAACATGTGGTTGTTTACACATGTACGTGTGTTAACAATTTCAAGACATACGACTGGCTCCTCCTAGGTGTCATCACTGCCATACATCCAATGAAAACCTACACGATGGAAATCGATTACACTGTAGTTAACCTGACAATCATGGGTCAGTGACGCATAAGTTAGCTACAGGTGCAACAGCTGTAAATAAACTTTAGTCGAAACAGATGTAAAGTAAAGTTTGTTTTATTTAACGACGCCACTAGAGCACATTGATTTTTTATCTTATCATCGGCTATTGGACGTCAAACATATGGTCATTTTGACACTTTTAAAGAGGAAACCCGCTGTCGCCACATAGGCTACTCTTTTTTCGACAGGCAGCAAGGGATCTTTTATTTGCGCTTCCCACAGGCAGGATAGCACAAACCATGGCCTTTGTTGAATCAGTTATGGATCACTGGTCGGTGCAAGTGGTTTACACCTACCCATTGAGCCTTGCGGAGCACTCACTCAGGGTTTGGAGTCGGTATCTGAATTAAAAATCCCATGCCTCGACTGGGATCCGAACCCAGTACCTACCAGCCTGTAGACCGATGGCCTGCCACGACGCCACCGAGGCCGGTCGAAACAGATGTAAACATTTGCTTAAAACCTGGTTTCGCTCGTTAGATACATTTTAAAACAACTCGTTGTGAGATAAATGGTATCTAACGGCCACTCATGTATTATTTTTGTATATCAATCCAAAGTTGTTTTGAGAGATACTTAATGTATTCAGAATGCATACATAGTAGTGGAGAGTGCAAATAATTCAAGGTGAATGTGTATTATACGTATACCCGTATTTGACCGGAAATAAGCCCAGGGGGCCAAGCAATCTAATTAAAATTAGCTCCACTATTACATGTGGATCTAACAGCAGCCAGTTGGAGCTCATGTCCACCAATCAAAACCTTACTTGCAGAATCATGCCAGTGATTTAAAAACAATTTGAAAACATTCCGAATTATCCTGAGGGTATAGGACATGTTTCTTGTGAATTACGAATGCCTTAAAACATGTTTTATTTTTAAAAAATAAATAATTTGTAATGTAAAACTGAAGACTGATTTAGTTTTTAGCTTTTTTAAAATAAATAAATAATTTGTAATGTAAAATTGAAGACTGATAACCCATCCCGTACGTATTGGTATGGTTCGCTGTACTGAGGCCACTAAAATAGACTTGCCCGATATTTTTAGAATTTGTATGCTCCCAAATAACGTTATAAAAGGCGAAGTGTGATTGGTCAATACTACCGATTGTTTGATTTATTTATTTATTTTTTAAGTGGTCATATCACATTATTTAAAATTATCCCATGCACTCTTTTTATCCCCCCCCCCCCCCCCCCCTCCCGCCCCGGAATCGGCAACTGGCGATGTCAGAGGCTGAATCCGGGGTGGGCGTGCCTGAACCCTTGTGGATAGGGGCACGTAAATATAGTTGCCCGTTGCCCGTTGCCCGATTCAATCCATTCGATTCTTGCAGTTTCAAATATGCAGCCTATCCAACTAGACGTTGTCGAGTGCGCTGTGCAATTACCCCCCCCCCCCCCCGTGACCTTGGTGTACGGAGACCGCGTACAGAAGAAAGGAAGGTGGAGGAAAAGGAGACGTGCGCCAGCGGCGGCGCAGGGGGGGTCAAAACCGGTGGCTAAACCGCCGGCGGCGACTCCTTCTGTTAGACCGCCCAACGCCACTCAACCGAGGAAGACGACCAAGATAGAAGAGGTTCCGGCCCCGGCTGTCTCGGCTTCCGTCCCCCAGGAAGATGACGAACTGGACGAGCTTGACACAGCCATCTGTGTCACCCCGTTCAACCGGCCTCCTGCACCAGTTCCTACTCAAGCGCTTCCGGATGTGTCGCCGATCCAGTCGACGACACCCGTTGAGGCGCAGGCCCGGAAAGAACCAGTTGTGAAGAGGAGGAAGGCGAACACTCCCCCGAGTGCCACTCCAGCCAGGCCAAGTCGCCCCTCTCAGCCGCCGCAGCCGGGGACAGAACCAGTGGAGCAGTGGTCACTGCAGGCCGGCCATCTCCAACAGCGTTACCAACAGCTGGTCAAGACAAATCTCACGGACGTACGCCTCCTGATGAGTCATCCCAAGGAGCAGACATACCAACCTCTACCTGACGGACTCAATGAGGGGGAATTCGCGGTGCACCGGCTCAAGATGCGGGAGGGACAAAGCGCTGTGTGCGTAACCATCCGCCGGAACGGAAGATTTAATCAAGGTCTGCTGCTATCGGAGATGGACAACCCGACATTACATCGTGTCCTCAAAACCGTCGCGGGTCGTCACTACCGTCCAATCACCAAGTCGTTAGCAGACTCCGATTACCGGCAGTTCCTCCTGCATCTCGAGATCACCGACTACATCGGATCCCCCTAGACACCAACCTTTCCTAGGACAGGTATCAACCTCTTTTTTTGGGCTAGTTAGACTTTAAACGTTTTGGAAGCGGTTCAAAATTCTTATGTTTATTTTTTTATAAGTAGTCTAACGCATTTTACTTTGGCGCCCGTTCAATTGCTCAAAATCACCTTAAAAACCTTTTGGCTGAGCAGTCTTAACTATTTTGGGTTAAATTTTAGAGTCCGGACATGTATTTGGATGCAGTTACTCTTTGTAGACTTAGGTAAAATACAGGCTTCACCGAGGAATCGAAATTCAGCCAATCAGAGCACGGCTCCCACTCGGTGTACTTCAAGTTTGCGAAGTGTCTGCTATTTGGTCCGCGCTCGCGTTGACCTTACTAAATGGCTTTTTTCCAAATTCCGCCCACCTCAAACTTACCCCCCCCCCCCCCCCCTCCTGCTCCGGAGTTAGTCACTGGCGAAGTCAGAGGCTAAATCCGTGGTGGGCGTGCCTGAACCTTCGTGGATAGGGGCACGTTAATAGAGTTTCCTGTCCAGTCCAGACCGATTCAATCGGGCTGCTGGTGCTCCCTTGCACCTGCCAGTGTAGGCGGTCCCTCCCCCCCCCCCCCCCCCCACCTTTCCTGTCATGTGCACGTAAAACCCTATGACCTGACCTGACCTGGTCAATATTTAAATTATTATTTACAGACGAAATGTTACCTGGACATTGGAGACTACGCAGTGTTGTTAGCAATCTGATTAAAATTATTTCTACTGGTCTAAATAAGGCATTCGTAATTCACATGAAACATGTCGTATACCCTCAGGATAATTCGGAATGTTTTCACATTATTTTCAAATCACTGGCATGATTCTGCAAGTAAGGTTTTGATTGGTGGACATGAGCTCCGACTGGATGCTGTTAGATCCACATGTAATAGTGGAGCTAATGTTAATTAGATTGGGGGCCAAGACAACTCATTGTGAGCTTAGCATGGGGTGGGCTTATTCCCAGACAAGGGGCCAGTTTTGTTGAAAAAAAAAAAAAAAAATAATAATTAAAATAAATAATAATAATTAAATGAATTAGGAAGAAAACAAAAAAACGTTCAGTAGCACATCTATTGATTAGTGTTCCATTTGTTATTAATAAATAATAATTGTTTATTAATTAAATTAGTTTTTTTTTTACTAGTATCTAATTATCAGAAACACACATTCTATGATACAATTACTTACCAGTGCTGTTTATTTACATCTAAAATTTAATGCTGAGATGACTTAAAACAACAGCAATTAACAACAAAGTCAATAGCGTATGTGATACAGGCAGCCAGCTTTTACACTACAAAGAGTTGTCAAGCTAGGTCATTGTTCTTAGCCAATCAGAATGAGGTATTTGCCTAATTAGCATTAACTGCGGACCCAGTGGGGGTGGTAAAAATAGACATTGGTTTTGGTTCAGACTTGGGCTTGGGTACTTCAAAGAAATAGTGCAGGCATGAAATTGAAAACAATGTTACACACTGTTACTGTTAGACTGCTAAATCTCACTGGTGGTAAAATATTGTGTTACATTTGTGTTTAATTATCTGCAGGAGGTATGACCTTTTAAATGAACTTTGAGCAAATTTGCAGTTTCATGTCATTTATAAGGTGACGAAGTTGAGGGTGGGCTTATTTACGAATGAGGGCCTAATTTCTTAAATGCTATCAAAACGGAGGGGGGCTTATTCAAAGACATGGGCTAATTTCCGGTCAAATACTGTAGTAGTAACTGGAGGAGTTCAGATTATACGTATTATAATGACTGGAAAGCATATTCTAGAGGAGTGCAAATTAAATGCTACACCGGCCCATAGATGTACTTGACCCACTGATACTGAATGAAATGCATGCATGCATGTTTGCTTGTTTGTTTTGTTTTGTGGGGTTTTTTTTTTTGGGGGGGGGGGGGTTGGGAGGGGAGGGGGGTAAAAACTATTTTTAATGCACATATTACTTTTTGTTTGCTCTTCCTCACTCACATAAGTATATATGTGTGTGTGTGAAATTGCCATATGAATTGTAAGTGTATGAATCATTGGTACTCGGAGACGTATTTGAGTATTTGGCGCCTCTTGAGCTACTAATATGTTTGTGCCGTCACCCCACCCCATGGGCATCTGAAGACTTTTTTTCAGAGGGGGGCAAGATATGTTGGCACTTAATATTAAAGCATATGCATGGTCAGGCATATGTAGGCATGGCGAGAGCTAGTGAACATTTGGGGAGGGGGCTGACTGGTTGAAATTTTGTACGGAGGTTCGGGACACGCTCCACCAGGGAAATTGAAAAATAGATGGTATTTGTATTGAAATAAAACTGAGCTCTGGTTTGACGTCTTTGGTGGCGCATTTACGTCATTTCTATGGGGGACTCTATATCCGGGCATCTTTCCACGTAAAGTTTTTAAAACTGTATATTTTAAAATGCAATTTCCTGCTTGCTTCAAGTAAAATTCATCATGGCACATTTTGGTAAATGCCAATATTTTAAATATATAAATCTAGCATATACTTCAACTGACGAATATAAGTAAAACAATTTTTATTTCAGATCTAAATCCAGGAGGGTGCAAGTGCCTCCCTTGCCACCCGCTTCGGGCGCCCATAATGATATTGGTGGGTGGTGGTGGGAGGGGGGAGGGAGGGAGGTCGCATGTGTGCAGTGGCCCCCAATCACACTTTTTTGTTATCCCCATCACGTTTTATATGTATATATATTTTTATCATATAATATCTTACATTTTCAGTGCAATCAAAGTATGTGATATTTTTCAGATCACATACTTTAAGAATTTGATAACTTTGCATATTAGATGTAAATTAGTGGAGGTCTCAGCACTAGGTTTATTGACATTTAAGCAAACGTACTTGGGTGACACTCCATGATTGACGTATGCATTCATAGTCATCAAATAAAAACATTTCAATGGCAATTTGACACTGAAAGCTGTCCAGCATTCAGAAAACAAAAAACGATAGGCATAACTTTATTTTGATGTAAGGACATCCGAACTGACGTCATTCGAGTTTGACGTCATTTCTATAAAAAAAAAACCCCACCGCGCCACATATTCTTACGTCATTTGAATATCTAGTAATGACGGACTGGAATTAAAGTTGCGTGTACAGTTTACAAAAAGACGTTGTATTAAGCTTGAGCTTATATGATAAAGAGATTATTACCCTCGTGTATTTCGGTATCGTCAATATCATATATTAGGAATAAAAATAATGTATTATGCGAGCCTCTGGCGAGGATTATACAATTTTTATTCCTAATATATGATATTGACGATACCTAAAACACTGTTAATAACCTCTATTTATATATATTACTCATAGACTCATAAATTATGTGGTCCCCCCCCCCCCCCCCCCGATCCAACCCGAATGTGGATGCCCTCCCACCTAATATAACATCTTAATAACTGACTACCCACTGGCGTAACCGAGTTTATTGGGGGTTTTAAGGGCAGACTCTTAAGGACAGACATTGCACGTGTGGTCACGTGTGTGTACAGGGAGCAGGTGCAGACGTGTGGTCACGTGTGTTTGCAGAGCAGGTGCAGACGAAAGGTGTGTTTTGTGTGTGTGTGTGTGTGTGTGTGTGTGTGTGTGTGCAAACGTGTAGTCACGTGTGTGCAGAGAGAAGGTGCAGGCAAAGGTTGTGTGTGTGTGTGTACATACATACACATGCTCTATGGGAAAATATATTCGAAAGCATGCTCCTTACCCCTGAGAAACGTCGCTCGCCACAATTTACCCCCCCCCCCCACACACACACACACACCTGACCACGCGTCTGCATCACCTCCCCATCCTTACCCCTGCCCGCGCGCCTGCTGGAGGTATTTGGTACTCTTATAGCTACAAGTGTGCTCACTATTTATATAATTATAATTGTTTTATAATTAAAAAAAGTTTGTTTTATTTAACGACACCTGTTTTATAATAAGGGCAAGTGATAATGCTCCAACATGAATAAATAAATAACTGTGTGTGTGTGTGTGTGTGTGTGTGTGTGTGTAATATGTATAATAATGTATACATACACCCATACAAATAATCTTAAAAAGAAAACGTAATGCAATAAATGTTTTATAACGACATTGAGCGGATTCGAACCTCAGACCCACTACTAACTGAGCTATTAAAAAAAGATTACATGGAGGTTGATTGGTTTGTTACAATTTTAATATTGTTGAGTCTTCATAGTGAAACGCTGTCCGTTATATTTAATTTTATTTAGTTTATTTTTCATTTTTATTGTATGGTTTTGTGATAGGCCTATGTACTAGTGATGTTTGTGGGATTTTTAAAATATCGGTGGCGAGCTATCCCATCTTGCTTTTCCTTTGTTTTTCAGCTTAGGGCTGAACTGAACTGGACTGACGATGTGAGCAGTTTACTCACTACTGCCATTGGTTGGTTTGGTTATATGCTGTTTGTATCATTTCAGAGAGACATGAGTGGGAAAATGTCGAATACGTTTGTTCAAAACTACGTATTTGAGCGAGAAAAAAAAATCAGCCGTCATCTAAAACTGAAGGTTTGTACCATGTCCTTATTTAACCTATTTAAACTGATATGGTGTATGCTAATAAAAATAACGTAGATAAACATGTAGGTTTGCGCAGACATTAGCCCTGTCTGACAAAATGTCCAATGATAAAAATATACACAGGTAATCACCAGTGACACAAAACATTACAACATTTTGTTATTTTGACATTGTCTAAACAGTGAGAAAGGAAACTCACCGTTACTAGATAAGACTGCTTTACTGAATGTACTTCACCACGAACAACCCATCAATACCATGAGTTTTTATATACCAGACCATAGTGAGCAGAATTTATTAAAAAAACAAACCCCATTATATTGATAGGCATGAGTTCGACTCTTACCCACTTTCAATGGTTTCATTGTAAGGTTAGGCGTATATTTGGGTATGTAGTGGTACTGATTTTCCGTGATCGCAGAATTGTGGACAGAATTGCGGAAATGCTAATCTTAAACGGAATTGTATTCTCCCCTCCGAGTTGTCAAATAAAATGCCAACTTTTGTTGTCAATTTATTTATTTGTCAATATACATACATTTTTTTCTACTTAACTGATCATTTGAACCATCTTGGCACAACAAAAAACGTTACTCTATGAGAAAATGTAAACACACGTTTTTGAACATTGTTGGCTGCCATCTTGTTTCTATCACTTGGCTCTGTTCGGTTTTATTCAGTAGGGTAAATTGCTAGGCTGTTCGATTGAGTACATTTGGCAGTAAACTTTGCATCCTGATGAAAGATGACTCAACCAAAGAAAATACGGCTTCACCCTTTATATATAATAGCTGTCGTATTTGTACTATTATATTAAATAAATATATCAATGTACTTCTTTATATTAAGGAAAAATACCACTAAAAATGCATAGCAGTCCAAAAGCTTTACCTGACTATTTCTGAAGATATAAACAGAATTTTAGTTCAGTAACTGGAAAACACATTTTACAAGTGGAAAATCAACACCCCTAGGTATGGTGCTATGCTATTGAATGCAACCACAGTCAACAGGGGGGAATGGGGGTGCCTCCCCCAGAAGGAAATATTTTATTTAACAATGCACTCAACACATTGTATTTACGGTTAAATGGCGTTGATTAGTAGCAAGGGATCTTTTATATACACCATCCCATAGACAGCATAGGATATACCACGGCCTTTGATGTACCTGTCGTGTGCACTGGTTGGAGCGGGAAATAGCACAATGGGCCCACTGACAGAGATCGATCCCAAACCGACTGCAAATCAAATGAGCGCCCCCCTCCCCCAGAAAGAAAATGGGTTAAGTTTAAGGTTAGAGCTAAGAAAATCATACAGTAATGGTAAGAGTAATTAATTTTGTCAAAAGGTTAACTTTAAGAAAATCTGCAACACACTTATTTTATTTTTTTTTCACATCATAGTGTTGACAATATAACATTTTAAGTACAAAGATACTATTGACAAATGAATGGATTTAATGTTGTGTAAATAATTAATTTTTTTATTATTAGCCTACAAATGCATCTGACAGTTTATCCAGTCAGTCAGTGCACCCCAATTGGTATATCAATAGCTCTGGTATGTGCTATCCTGTCTATGAGATTGGTGCATACAAAAGATTCTTTGCTACTAACGGAAAAAAGTAGTGGGTTTCCTTTCTTAAGACTATATGTCAAAATTACCAAATGTTTGACATCCAATAGCCGATGATTAATAAATCAATGTGCTCTAGTGGTGTCGGTAAACAAAACAAACTTTAATGGACAGTTTATTGTTTTATTTTGCAATTAAAAAAATTATATCATTTACCTAAAAATAAATTTGAAGTGAAGTTACAGGTAAGACACAAAAACATTACAAAACAAAATATGTTTTTTTAAATCTTCAATGTTAAATTTAAAATATCCCAAATATCTTTCTATTAGTTTGTGTAGGATACCCCAGAGGATAATTGCACACAGTTTCAGGACAATGCAATCAAAACTGTAGAAGATAAGACTTCAAAGGAAAAGTTGACAGATGGACGGACGGACATATAGACAGACAGACACCTGACAAATGACTATTAGAAATGCTCACCTAGCAAACAGCATACAAGAGCTAAATATTTAAGGCTCAATTGAAAAAGAAGAAGAAAAAAAATTTAACATGCAAGAGAACAAACATTAATTTCATAGATGTAATTATAACCAAATTTCTTTGATCTTGGAATAAAAAATTTGTGAGAAACTATCTTAACGCAAATGTTAATGCCAGTAAAATGC